>NC_136273.1:65666083-65748943 GCF_964187855.1 Myxine glutinosa | reverse complement strand
CGCAAGGGACGTTGTTGAGTGGAGTAGTTGCTGAGTTGTGTAAAAAGAGGATCCAGAGAAGAGAACCAACAGAGAGAGTACATTGAGATCACCCAAGGAAGCTTTGTACACAGCAACGGCTGATCAAGTGGGCGGATGTTTGTTCCGGAGCTGGTGCTTTTCCGAGCAGAGTCCGAGGCTGGCATGTGAGCAAAAGAACATAGAGAACATTAAGGAGATCATCATCCAGGGAAGCACAAAGCCTGTTGTAGTCCTGGCAAAGCACGCGACGTCCACAGCAGCAGCAGCAGCGGCGGCCACAGCAGCAACAACACTCAACAGCCGCTTGGGGCCTGGACGGCGGTTTTGAGCAGGGCCGCGAAGGAACGGCGGCTGCCAAACGCGCCGATCGTGCTGCAGTACCAGTGGACCTTCCTTTCTCTCCAGCCATCCACCTCCTGCCTGTCCATCCTTCTTGTGTACGTGAGTTTGTTTTGTTTGTTCTGTCCTGGGTATTAATTAAGCCTGTTTAGATAAGCTAGCGATTTTCAATGTGTCTCTAATATCTTCTGTATATTATTTTATTATCTTTCCTTCTTCCTTGGTTATTTTGAGCCTGTATATAGTAGGAATAAATTTAGTAGTATTTTCAACCTTTTTTTCGTCTTCTTCTTCTTCTTCACATCCGTGTCGCTTTTGTCTTTTCCATATTGAACATCTGTGGCGCGATCCGGCCAACGTTCGGGAATCGGGTTAGTCGGGGTAACTGTTAGGCCGCGGTGCCATCCGCTCGGCAAACCAACATCCTTATCCACGTGCCGTAACAATTGGTAGTCAGGAGTTGGGATTCGAACCTGGGACTAAATTTATTTAGCCCAAATTTTGGGACACCAATTGTACTATTGGCCGTAACAATTGGTGTCTGGGAGTGAGATACGAGGCCCGAACCAAATTTTTAAAACATCAAGAAAAAAATTTGGTCAAAATTTGGAGCGGCCGAAATTTGTTTTGTTTTAGGAAAACCTGAATTTTGAAATCGCGCCATGGCTAGTCAAGGCGATCGGATGCCGGTGGGGGAACTAGGAGAGGGGTTAGGAGTAACCCAGGATCAAATGGAGGGGAGCAATGAGGAGGTGGTTGAGGGAGTATCAGGCGCACAAATTGGCGCTCTCGCGCACGTGGTTGAAGGGTCCCAAAATAGCGGAGCCGCGGAGGGCGAGCCCGCGTGGCGGCTGGGGACGCTGGGCAAACCGGGTTTGACCTCAGATTATTATTGACCCAACTGAATGCAAAAATGGATAGGATGGGAAGCCAAATCGGGGGGCTCGATGGAAAAATCGGGGGGCTCGATGGAAAAATCGGGGGGCTAGACAGCAAATTTGAGAGGCTGGATGCAAAATGGAGCGAATCGGCAAAATTGGGGACAGAATGGGTGACCGCATGCAAAAATGTGGGGAGACCATGGATCGCATGGTGGGCGAGAAGGTCCCAGGGGTGCACGAGGAGGTAACGCGGGTCGAGAAGCGCCGGTTGAGCGAGGCGGAGGAAAGCATGGGTAACTGGACCGGGGTAGAAATCACGACACGGGGTTTGGAGCAGCCGGTGACCGCTGAGGTAGAGGAGGGTGTTTTATTAAAGCCAGCGGTCGTCGAGGTGAATAAAGAAAAAGTGCTGGGAATTAAAATTGAAGAGACGACGGAGGTAGCCCGGGAATTGCAGGGAGAAATGGATTATGCTCAAAGTCCCTGCTCACATCACGATGCTGTACTTAATAACCCAAATGAAGATTTGCAGGTGCGCGTGGAGAAGGGAATCCCCCAGGTGAGTCGTGCTGTGTGTTGTGCGGGGAGATTTTGCAGGAGGATGTTTGGCGACAACAGGATTGTCGCGCGATTGGGGTCAATATGGCACCCGGGCGTTGGTGAAGGGTCGCGTGTGAAAAAAAAGTGTGCGTCAAGGGGTGAGCGTGTTACGAAGCGTGAGTGTGATACCGAGTGCGAGCGAGAATGCACGTCGGGGTGTACGGAGTGTGACACGAGGAGTGAGTTGGTGGTGGAGCGGGTGCGAGGATGCACGTATGGGATGAACGGCGAGGGTGTGCGAGAAAGCACACCTGAGTTGGTAGTAGCGCGAGTGCGAGGGAGCACATCGGAGCGCGGTAGTGGGTGGATGCAGAGTGCACGCCCATGGTGAGTGTTACGGAGGACGTAACGGAGGAGAGGTGTGGACCGAAGTGTGCGAACGGGCGAGTGTGCGCAACAGTGTGCGCGAGAGGTGTGGTGTGTAACAGGGAGTGCGTTGGTGGAATGTACGGACGGCGTTGGAACGCCGGGTTTTGTGAGTGTCAAAAGGGTCGCGTGTGCGTGCGGGCATGCGAGTAAAGCATCGACATTGGACGGGTTAGCGTTTAGGGCGACGGATAGCCGATGCGAGCACTCGGGGCGCGGTGTGCTTTGTTGGATGCCAGGCCCGGCGCGGATCGATGCTGCGTCGCTTCTCTTCGAAGCGTCGTTGCCGATTCGGGCTTGGCCCCGCCCTGCACCGGTCGATCCCGTGCCTTGTCGGGCGAGGCGACCGGTCCGGTTCAAGGGCGAGTGGGAGGAGGCGGAACGGTGCCCCCTCGTGGGGACGGGGTTCCGCCCGGGTGAGCCTCAGCCATCGGGCCCGGGACCGCAAGGTACCGAGCCGCGATGATGCGTGGAATCTCGGCCCGAGCATGCCTCCTCCCCAGAGTCGTGAATGCCGGACGGATCCAACCAAGGCGACCAAACCACCCGAATTCATTGCTCGGCTTTGCGAAGCCGAGTTTTAATGATGTGACGACGCACCGAGGCTCAGATAAAGCGGACTGTGATGATGATGATACTGATAGTGTTTTTGATCCGAAATTTAGAAAAGTGAATAGAATTGGCAGTAATTGGAAATTTTTGATTGGTTGAAATTTGGTGTGCAAATTGGTAGTGGAAGATGCCCGATGTGGTGGGATGGCAAACTCTGCCATCTCTCACAGAGGGGGCAAAGGAGCACTAGATTTATGGGGTTTATGGCAGTGAAAACTAGCCCGGGAGGGTTAGGATATAATGATAGGGATCTAGAAAAGATGACAATAGGTAACGTTAAGATTAGTTAGTGACAATGATACCTGTAGTGGGGACGCAGGTAGATTAGAGTGGATGATAATGACGTGGTATGTGCTTAGTTTAAAGGGAAGACGGGGAGCACTAAGTTAGCAGGGCAATAGGTAGATTAGATGATGCCGTGTGAGTGTTGGAGGTGTATTTAGAAGTATATTGTGAAAAGTTGTGTGAGGAACAGGTGTGATTGCACAGGTGTGCAACTGAACAGGTGTATGGAGCAGTGTTTGAGTGAGTGATGGTGATGAGTATTGTGTTGACCAAATGGTCCAGGGAGGAAGGAGGGTGCAGGTGGCACCAGGTATGATTGCACAGGTGTGCAACTGCAGGTGTATGGAGAATGGTTGTGTGAAATACATGGAGTGTGGAATACATGGAGTGTGGAATATATGGAGTATAGGGATGGATGGTCGTGGAGTGAGTATGGTGGAAACTATGGAGTGAAGTGGATGGTGCGAAGGTGTGAATGGGGGAAGGATGGACCCCCATCACGAATACCCGGGGAGGGTAGTGTAAGTGTTAGGTAGAGGGTATAGGTAAATTGTGGTTGGATATTGGCATCTGTGGTGCGGGTGAAAGAATGGTGTTTGGATGGGTGCATTAGTGTTGTGGAAATGGCTGGGCGTGTAGCCTGTTAGTGTGTGTAGTTGGTTTGGGCACTCCACCACTGTGAGGATGTCGGCCAGGTGAGGCCGCAGGTGGGCTCTGGGAGCCGGTAGAGTTGTTGTGGATGGGGCCCGAGGATCCGGAGGACGGACCGGGTAGCCCAGTGCCAGAGGGCACCGAGTGGGGTGACAGAGCCAGGAGGGGCCTTCCCCAGGTAGATAGGTTAGGGTAAGGAGCAGGTAAGCTCGGGTGGCAACTACAGTGGTGGAGGTGTGCAGGTGGGTAGACCTGCTGGGAGAGTTACATGACCCAGCCCGAAAATTGTGCAAGAGCACCGGAGATGAATCGGGGGAGTGAGACCCCAAATTGAGAAGCACCACAGTTTGGTCAATGGGAATTGGTTTTAGAACCCATAGTGTAAGATGGCCAATGGATTGGCAGGGAAAGACCCCGGGTAGTGTAAAGTGTGTTAAAGTCATTTAGAGGATAGTTAGGATTGAAGTCTCCTCGCACCATCTACATCCACTCACCTGGGATGACGTACCTCCACACCATGCCATGTTTTGTTATTTTTATGATGCAAATGTTTGGAATGTGAGACGCATCATGACGGTGTGACATTGTGCTTGATGTTCCATCTCTTCCTCCTTATGAGGATTGATGACGAATTGGGTGATGGCAAATTTTGGCTAGAGGGATTGTGGTGACGAATTTGGAATAGAAGAAATATGGGAAGACGTGACAGTAGTGACGAATTTGTAATGTGTAGATTTTGTACATATGGGGTAAGGGCAAGGGTAGTGTAGGTGACAGGGGGGGGGGTGACGTACGGTAGGGACGAGTTTTTCTCACTTCGCTCTCCGTACGCACTTCGCCTTGCATTGCCTTGTTTGATGTGTACCCTTGTGACCTTACCCCTCGCTCATCTGTCTTTCCCCCCTTTTGTCTCCCACATGAGGACCTGTGCGCCACGCGTGAGTCGGCCATTGTGCACCCGAACCTCTCGCAACCACAGCTGTCTGCATCGATGCACCACCTTATGGACCACATGTCTGTGGCTGAGCACCACTTATGGACCCCATGGGTTGGGGCATGGCCCCTCTGCTGGCACCGGCCATGAAGGCCCGAAATCTTGCTGGCGGACCTTGATCACAGGGCACCGATGCCCCACAGGTGAACCACACTAGTCGGCCCCCTGTGGGCCATAAATAAATAAAAAAATGGACACGTTTGGGCAAGTTTTATTGCAAATAGGCCGCCAGCAAAGGAAAATGACAACATCTGGAAGAGAGTAATAGCCAGCAGAGGGAGCCGAAGAGCAAGAGACCACCAGCAGGGTTAGGGGTTGTTTGGTTATTTTTATTGATGAACAGTGATGACTGTGCACCGAATGGTGCTTGAGGGTGTATTGGTGCGTTTATGGGTGCTTTCATGGTGCATTGATGCAGAGCAGACTGTCTCTCCCCCCCAAAAAGAACAATCACAGGTCCTGGGTTAGTTTTGTAAATAAAAGCAGAGCCATTGTAAATAATGCTCCCCACCGTCAGTGTATAGTTTGAAGACCATTCCGCAATTCGGTTAGCTGTGGGCGTGAGTCTGTTAGGTAGGGTGCAATGGAGCAGTGGGACATATTTATTTGTTTTAAAACTGTCGCACTCAGGGGCAGGTTAAAAGTAGAGGGAACTACACCTACGTGTCACACAAGCTAAAGTTATAGGCCCGGGACGTGCCTAAGAGGAGGAGGGTGCAGTGTTGCGGATATGAGGATTGTATTTTTTTATTGTGTTGTATTGTAGTAAATTGTTGTGAATTATTGCTTAAGTCTGGACCCTCCTGCCTCCAGTGTTGTATAAAGGTCAAAGGGCGTTCCCGTAGTTAATTCCATAAAGCATACACGTTAGCCAATCATAGATTTCCCCCCTGGTTGATAGATATATCTTTATTATGTGTATTAGGGTAAGGCCTTGTTTTCCATTAAGATGACACTCCATTGCACTGCATTAAATAAGAGTAGATCCCCTTCCTTTCACTTTCCCCTTTCATCATTGCCAAGCCTCGATTGCAAATTACATCCCCTCCAAAACCACCATTGAACATGTGCTCGGGTCGGGGAAGAAAGGCGTGCCCGCCCGTCGTCATCAAGGGCGGAGCCAGAGGGTCGCGCGACCAACCAGGGCCGAGGTGAGCACACCGATGGGCGTGTCCTGAAGGCCGGCGGCTTGATCGCCAGAGGCGCTATAAAAGCGCGCGCGCAAGGACGTTGTTGAGTGGAGTAGTTGCTGAGTTGTGTAAAAAGAGGATCCAGAGAAGAGAACCAACAGAGAGAGTACATTGAGATCACCCAAGGAAGCTTTGTACACAGCAACGGCTGATCAAGTGGGCCGATGTTTGTTCCGGAGCTGGTGCTTTTCCGAGCAGAGTCCGAGGCTGGCATGTGAGCAAAAGAACATAGAGAACATTAAGGAGATCATCATCCAGGGAAGCACAAAGCCTGTTGTAGTCCTGGCAAAGCACGCGACGTCCACAGCAGCAGCAGCAGCGGCGGCCACAGCAGCAACAACACTCAACAGCCGCTTGGGGCCTGGACGGCGGTTTTGAGCAGGGCCGCGAAGGAACGGCGGCTGCCAAACGCGCCGATCGTGCTGCAGTACCAGTGGACCTTCCTTTCCCTCCAGCCATCCACCTCCTGCCTGTCCATCCTTCTTGTGTACGTGAGTTTGTTTTGTTTGTTCTGTCCTGGGTATTAATTAAGCCTGTTTAGATAAGCTAGCGATTTTCACTGTCTCTAATATCTTCTGTATATTATTTTATTATCTTTCCTTCTTCCTTGGTTATTTTGAGCCTGTATATAGTAGGAATAAATTTAGTAGTATTTTCAACCTTTTTTTCGTCTTCTTCTTCTTCTTCACATCCGTGTCGCTTTTGTCTTTTCCATATTGAATATCTGTGGCGCGATCCGGCCAACGTTCGGGAATCGGGTTAGTCGGGGTAACTGTTAGGCCACGGTGCCATCCGCTCGGCAAACCAACATCCTTATCCGCGGGCCGTAACTATATATATATATATATATATATATATATATATTGTTACGGGACCGCGGCGAGGATGTTGTTTGCCGAGCGGATGGCCGCCGCGCCCGAACAGTTACCCCGACTAACCCGATTCCTGAACGTTGGCCGAATCGCGCCACAGATATTCAATGGGGAAAAGACTAAAGCGAAGGATGTGAAGAAGAAGAACACCAAAGCCAAAAGGTTGGAAATGCTACTAAATTTATTCCTACTATTTACACAATCAAAGAAACCGAGGAGAAGGAAGGGTAATAAAATAAAAACAGAAGAAGAAGAAGCGGACACAGTGAAACTTAGCTTATCTATGGCAGTCTTACTTAGAACCCTGGACAGAACAAACGAAAGACGGACTCACACGAATTGGGAATTTGCAGGCAGGAAGGATCGGAAGGAGGAATGGCTTGGCAGGGGAGGAAGGTTCAGCGGGGATCGGTCGGGCCGGAAGCGGATAGCCGCCGTCAATACCCGAGCTGGGATCGCCAAAACAGCTGCGGTTCCAATCTGCACGGCGAAGCCCCTCCGGTGCACTGTGCGCTCTCCAAAGCTGCTCCTTTGAACTCTCTTGCACTTGGCTCTGCGCACTCGGCACTTGCCCTACTTGGCACTTCGCACTTCGCCGCTCTGACTCGCTTGCACTTGATCGTCGCACGTATCTCTGCATGTATCTCTTTGGACGTATATCTTAGGACGTATCTCTCTCAGGACGTTCCTCTCTTGCTTCGCCCTCGTGCGCACTTCTTCTCTCACCGCTTCCGCACGCGCTCTTTATAACCCCGCGGGCAATCAGGCCGCCGGCCTCTAGAACACGCCCATCGGTGAGCTCGCCTCGGCCCTGATTGGTCGGCACGGCCCTCTGGCTCCGCCCTTGATGACGATGGGCGGGCACGCCCAGGATTCGGCAGCTCCTCCCCCTTCTTCTCCGAGCCGACCTCGTGGCGAATGGAGTCGCGGAGGGAACAGTTGGCAATTGTTGGAAGGGGAAGGTGAAGGGAATCTACTCTTATTTCACTTGGTGCAATGGAGTATTTAAATTAATGGAAGACACAGCCTTACACTAATACTCATAATAAGGACATAACTACTGAACAGGGAGATATGGTGTCCTGCGTGTATACAACAACAACATGCATTTTAAAGGCCATTTTCCCTGCTAGAGCGGGGGTTAGCCTTGCGGTCCCCATGACAATCTTCTCCATTTTGCCCTATGTTCTGCATCTCTCCTTGTTAACCCCCTTGCCCGCATTTCTTCTTCCACCATCCTTAGCCAAGTCTTTTTCGGTCTTCCCCGACCTCTGCTTCCTTCTACATTCATTTCCATCACTCTTCTCAACCAGTCACTTTCATCCTTCCTCAACACATGACCAAACCATCTCAACCTGTTCCTCTTCACAGCATCAATCACAGGCTCTATTCCCATCATCTTTCGCAATTCATCATTTGTCTTCCTCTCTCTCAACGATACACCACACATCCACCGAACCATTCGCATTTCCACCCTTTCCAACCTTCGTTGCTGCTCTACATTCATTACCCATGTCTCGCTCCCATAAATCATAACACTTCTCACACATGCAGCATACACCTTTCCCTTCAGCTTCAACGACACTCCCCTCATCATCAGCATGCCACCCAGTTCCCGAAACTTCTTCCATGCACATCTCACTCGAGCAACCGTTGCCGAGTCTGATCCACCTTCTCCATTCAGCATGTCTCCGAGGTAGCAAAATGTTTTCACACCTTCCAGCTTCACGCCATCTCCAAGATCCAACTCAACATTTCCTCCATCTGCAGCTCCCTCTGTGCACACCTTACATTTGAATGTAGCTGCCACACTGGTTAATGACACTCTCAGACCACTACATTTTTGATGAACCCACTCAGCGCACATTGTACATTGAATGGAGTTCACTCTGACACCCTTCCTACACACAGCACAGGGCCACTTCCCAGTTCTTTCCACCTCACCACATGCTTTACCACTTGCCATCACCTTCGTCTTTCCGATATTCACCTTCAGACCTTTTGTATCCACACATTCCTTCCACGTGTTCATCTTTTCCTTCAGTCCATCCATACTTTCCGCAATCAACACCAGATCATCTGCATACAACAACTCCCACGGTAAACCCTCCTTTACGTTCTGAGCCAGCACCTCCATCACAGCTACAAATAGTAGTGGACTTAGTACCGACCCCTGATGCATTCCCACCTTCACCTCAAACTCACCACTGTGCCTGTCCTTCGTCCTTACAGCTGTGCGCGCTCTTTTGTACATTGCCATCACTACTCTGATCAACCATTCCTCCACTCCTAACTTCCTTAATGCCCATGTCAATACTTTGCGTGGTACCCTATCGAATGCTTTCTCCAGATCAACAAACCCAAGAAACAACTTCTTCCTCTTCTCCATGTACTTCTCCTGCAACTGCCTCACAATGAAAAGCGCGTCTGTCGTTCCTCTTCCTGGCATGAATCCAAACTGCATTTCGTCGATCTTCACTTTCTTCCTTATCCTCCTCTCCAACACCCTTTCCAATACCTTCATTCCATGCTCCAATAACTTTATCGCTCGGTTCGAGCCACACTCCAGAGGGTCACCTTTCCCCTTGTGTAGAGGGATGAGGGTACTCAGTTCCCAATGCACTGGAATGCGGCCTTCTTTCACCACCAGATTACAGATCTCTGTCATTCTCTTCACACCTCAACTTCCTGCTGCCTTCAACATATCTCCCACAACTCCCGTCGGCCCTTCCGCTTTTCTACCCTTCATTGCTTTTATCGCTTCCTCAACTTCCTTCTCAGTTATCTTCCCTGCCGGTCCTAAAACAGGGTTACTCTCTATGTTGCCATCCCATTCATTCTCTGTATTCAACAGCATTTCCATATATCTTTTCCATCTTCCTTTAATTCCATCTGGGTCGACAACGATTTGTCCCACTTCATCCTTCAAGCAACTCACCCCCATCACATCACACCTCTCTTTCGCTATCTGCTTTGCAATCCTGAATACTGCTTTCTGACCCTCTTCCGAATCCAAGCGTTCTCCGAACATTTTCCTACATGCCTCCTGCGCCTTTGCTACCTCTTTCTTTGCAGCCTTCCTGGCTGCCTTATAACTTTCATGCTCTGCTGTTTCTGCTCCCGTACCCTTCGCCTTCTGCCACTCCTTGAACTTCTTCCTCTTCTCGTCAATCCTCTTTCCAACTTCATCATCCCACAACCATGTTTCCGAGTGCCTCGGTGGTCCTTTTGTCCATCCACATACCTCACCAACGGCTCCCAACAGACAAGCTTTCATTGACATCCAACCACTTTCAAGCTCAACCACATCATCCTCGACCCTACTCAGCCTCTCTTTTAATGCCTCCCTTACTGTCACCTCTTTCAACCTCCACACCTTCATTCTCGGTTGGTACTTCACCCGCCGAGCTCTCCTCGCACCTTTCACCCTTACGTCGCAGACAACCAAGTGGTGCTGTGAAACAGCCTGTTCCCCCGGATCACCTTTGTGTCCCGGAGGTGCCCCCTATCTCGCCTACGCACCATCAGGTAGTCAACGGTTGTCGTCGACCCACCTGACGTGTATGTAACAAGCTTATTATCCTCTTTCTGGAACTGAGTATTACAAATCAACAAATCAGCTCCATTGCGTGTATGCTTTATGGAATTAACTACGGGAACGCCCTTTGACCTTTATACAACAACAAATGCAGGAAGGAGGGTGACATTTTACAACAATTCATTACACAACAATAAAAAAAAAAACATTCTCATATCCACAACACTGCACCCTCCTCCCCTTAGGCACACCCCGGGCCTATGAACTTTTACCTTTAGTGTGGCACGTAGGTGTAGTTCCCTCTACATTTAACCTGACCCTGAGTGCGACAGTTTTTAAAACATAAATAAATATGTCCCGCTGCTCCATTGCACCCTGCCTAACAGATTCATGCCCACAGCTAACCGAATTGCGGAATGGTCTTCAAACTATACATTTACGGTGGGGGCGCATTATTTACAATGGCTCTGCTTTTATTTACAATACTAACCCAGGACCTGTGATTGTTCTTTTGGGGGGAGAGAGGGACAGTCTGCCCTGCATCGATGCACCATGAAAGCACCCAAAAATGCACCAAAGCACCCTCAAGCACCAATCGGTGCACAGTCATCACTGTTCAATAAAAAATAAAACCAACAAACCCTTGGTGGTGTCTTGCTCTTCGGCTCCCTCTGCTGGCTGATGCTCTCTTCCAGTTGTTGTCATCTTCTTTGCTGGCGGCCTATTTGCAATAATAAAATGCATCCAACGTGTCCATTTTTATTTATTTATGGCCCACAGGGCCGAGTAGTGTGGTTCACCTGTGGGGCATAGGTGCCCTGTGACCAAGGTCCGCCAGCAAGATCTCGGGCCTTCATGGCCGGTTCCAGCAGAGGGGCCTTGCCCCAACCCATGGGGTCCATAAGTGGTGCTCGGTCACAGACATGTGGTCCATAAGGTGGTGCATCGATGCAGACAGCTGGTTCCGGGAGTTTCGGGCGCACAATGGCGGACTCTCGCACGCTCCCCTCGGCGCCCAGTGGCGCACAGTCCTCATGTGGGAGACAAGGGGGGAAAAGACAGATGAGCGAGGGGTAAGGTCACAAGGGTACACATCAATAAAGGCAATGCAAGGCGAGGTGCGTATGGAGAGCGAAGTGAGAAAGCTCGTCCCTACCGTACGTCACCCCCCCTGTCACCTACTCTACCCTTGCCCTTACCCCATATTTACAAAATCTACACCTTTACAAATTCGTCACTACTGTCACGTCTTCCCCATATTTCCCCTATACCAAATTCGTCTCCACAATCCCTCTAACCAAAATTTGCCATCACCCAATTCATCATCAATCCTCATTAGGAGGGAGAGATGGAACAACAAGCACAATGTCACACCCACGTCATGATGCGTCTCACAATCCAAAACATTTGCATCATAAAAATAATAAAAACAACCTGGCATGGTGTGGAGGTACGTCATCCCAGGTGAGTGGATGTAGATGGTGCGAGGAGATTCTTAATCCTAACTATCTTCTAAATGACATTAACACACTTTACACTACCCGGGGTCTTTCCCTGCCAAACCATTGGCCATCTTACTCTATGTGGTTTTGAGAACCAAATTCCCATTGACCAAACTGTGGTGCTTCTCAATTTGGGGTCTCACTCCCCCGATGCAACTCCCTGTGCCCTTGCACAATTTCAGGGCTGAGTCGTGTAGCTCTCCCAGCAGGTCTACCCACCTGCACACCTCCACCACTGTAGTTGCCACCCGAGCTTACCTAGCTCCTCACCCTAACCTATCTAACTGGGGAAGGCCCCTCCTGGCTCTGTCACCCCTCGGTGCCCTCTGGCACTGGGCTACCCGGGTCCGTCCTCCGGATCCTCGGGCCCCATCCACAACAACTCTCCCGGCTCCCAGAGCCCACCTGCGGCCTCACCTGGCCGACATCCTCACAGTGGTGGAGTGCCCATACAACTACACACACTAACAGGCTACACGCCCAGCCATTTCCACAACACTAATGCACCCATCCAATCACCATTCTTCCACACGCACCACAGATGCCAATATCCAACCACAATTTACCTGTACCCTCTACCTAACTCTTAGACTACCCTCCCCGGGTATTCATGATGGGGGTCCATTCTCCCCCCATTCACACCTTCGCACCATCCACTCCACTCCACAGTTTCCACCATACTCACTCCACGACCATCCATTCCAATACTCCATATACTCCACACTCCATGTCTTCCACACAACCATTCTCCATACACCTGTCGTTGCACACCTGTGCAATCACACCTGGTGCCACCTGCACCCTCCTTCCTTCCTGGACCATTTGGTCAGCACAACTCATCACTATCACTCTCATACACTGCTCCATCCACCTGTCCAGTTGCACACCTGTGCAATCACAATACCACTCACAATCACAATCAGTTTCTCATACCCTGCTCAATACACTTTCGATCCTCACACACACGGCATCATCTCATCTAACTACTCCCCTCTGGAACTTGCGCTTCCCAGTCGTCCCTTTAAACTATTGCGCTCCCTCGTCATTATCATCCAAACTAATCTACCTGCGTCCCCACTACAGGTATCATTGTCACTACCTAACCTTAACGTTACCTAAGGTCATCTTCTCTAGGTCCCGACACACTATATCCTAACCCTCCCGGGCTAGTTTTCACTGCCAAACCCCATGTCTATTGCTCCTTTGCCCCCATTTGTGAGGGATGACAGTTGCCATCCCATCACATCAGGTATCTTTCACTACCAATTTTGCACACCAAATTCCAGCTAATTAAAAATTTGCCAATCACTACCAATCATCTGCCAATCCTTTGCCAATCATCAAATTTTGCTTTTTTTCTAATTTCGGGTCCAAACACTATCCTCATCATTACAGTCTACTCACTAGTGCCTCTCGGTGCGCCAATTCATCTCTAAAGCCCGGCTTCGTAAAGCCGAGCAATGAATGCGGGTTGCTTGGTGCCGGCGCCTGGATCCGTCCGGCACTCGGTGCAGGGAAGGAGGTTTACCTGGGCCGAGATCCCACGAAACACCTTGGCACGGAGCCGTCCAATGGCCCGATCTCGACCTGCCGGAACGCCTCAACAAAAAGGGGTCGCCATGACGACCCTTCCTATCGGGCTGCCCGCTCCGCCTAGTGGAGCACGGACGCGGCCGTTCAAAGCGCGGCCCGGCGTGGATCCCGCACGGCGGTTCTTTCGAAACCGCCGCGGATCCCCGCGGCACGCAAAGCTGCCCGGCGCGCACCGAGGGCCCGATTCGGCTATACGTCGCTCTAACCGCTAACCCGGTTAGCGTCGATGCTCCACTTGCATGCTCACACCCCGCAGCCCGTTCCTTGCTCACACATCCAGCCGTTCCCATGCTCCTCGTCTTTGCACCTTCTCTTACACACCCAGGTACACTCATTCCGCTCACAGACTTGGTCACACACCTGACCACCGCACACCTTTGCACACACTCGTCGTTCGCACACCTCACCAACACACCTCTTCGCGCTCCCTCCTCGGTCACCTCCTCTGTGACAACCACAGGTGTGCTCTCACTTGCACACCCAACCACGTGCCTCACTACCAACTCCAGCGTGTATTCCCACACACGCTCTACCATTCCAGGTGTGCATCCCTCCATTCCAGGTGTACATCCTCTCTCACCTGCCACAACCAACTCACGCTCCGTGTCACTCTTACCACTTTCACCACCACTCTTGACAGCGCACTCTTTCCTCATGCACTCCTTTGTTACACACCTTTCTCGCGCATCCTCTTGCGCACACTATCCCGTTACACCCTCTGTAACACTCACCACAGGTGTGCATTTTCCCTTACTCTTGACCGCACTCTTTCCTCATACACCCCAGAGTCGGACATACTCGCACACCTCCTCTTTCGCACACCGTACCTGTCACACACTTCACCAGCGGCCTCATGAACACCCGGGTCTACACCAACCCCCAAGCCGACTGAAGCTCCCCTCACATCATATACATTTCTGAATATATCGCCACTCACCTTGGCACCTCGTCTCCGCACCTCCTCTGCCACCTGCAAACTCTTTATTTGGTTAGCGAGCACACCATCACGATTTGAGCACCGACCTTGTACATATTCCATCACCTCCTCCTTTATCTCCCTCTTAGTTTCCCTCCGTCTCTTCTTAATTTCACTCACCTCCTCTTCCACTTCCTCTAACTTTTGCTTCACCTCTTTTATTTCCCGGTGCGGCTCCTCTATCTCTTCCTCTAACGCTACCTTGACTGTTTCTATGTGCGTCCTCACCTCCCGGTCCTTCGTCTCCATTGCCTCCGTCACGTCGTCCAACCTCGTTGTCAGTCCCTCACGTACCATCTGACATTCCTTCTTTGTCGCTATCAATTCGTTCCTGATGTCTTTTTGTGTCGCCTTTAACCCTCCTAGTACCGCAGTGTTCTTTTCCACCTGCTCCACAAGTCCCTTTTGTCCCACCGTCAGCTGTTCTATTTCCTGCGTCAGGTCCTCTATACCCCCTTGTAACCTAGCCGTATTATTCCTCACCTCTTTCTCCATACGCTTCTCACCTCGCTTTACCCTCCTCGCGTACCCCCGAGACCTCCTCGCATACCCCCGAGACCTCCTCGCGTACCCCCGAGACCTCCTCGCGTACCCCCGAGACCTCCTCGCGTACCCCCGATACCTCCTCGCTTACACCTCGTCGTATCTCCTCTCCCATTTCTCCCATCTCTTTGGTAGATGCCGCCCTCATCTGTCCCAATTCATCCCTCTGAGCATCCAGTTTACCTTCTAACCCGATTTTCACCTCCTCTATCTGGTTCCCCATTTGTTTGATTTCCCGGGCGGATTGCTCCCCTACTTCCCGCAATTTGTCGTCCATTGTGTTTTCTAAACCCCTTAACCCATTTTTCACCCCCTCTATCTGATTCTACTGGGCAGCCATTCTATTTTCCACCCCCGTTAACCCATTCTTCACCTCTTTTATCCCGTTGTCTAACCCCTCAAATTTATTGTCTAACCCCTCAAATTTGCTGTCTATCTTCCCAATTTGGGCCCTGATACCCCTCGCTTCGTCCCTCATTCTGTTTTCCATTTTCTCGCTATCGGCCCTCATTCCCACAAGTTGGTTTTCCAATCGTACATTATTTGCCCTCGCTTCGTCCCTCATTCGCTCACCCATTTTGTCCATAAGGGCCCCCATTTGTAGCAAAAAAAGGTTCGAATCCACCGGTGCTGTTACGGTCACGGGTGCCGCTAAATTTGGTGCCGCTGCATTCACGTGCGCGAGGGCGCCATTTTGTGCACCTGACACCTCCTCAACCACCTCCTCATTGCTCTCCTCCATTTCTTCCCTGTGGTCCTGTGTTACCCCTAACCCCTCTTCTAGCTCACCCACCTGCATCCGATCGCCTTGACTAGCCATGGCGCGATTTCAAAGTTCGGGTTTTTCTAAAACAAAACAAAACAATTTCGGCCACTCTTAATTTTGAGCGCGTTAAACGCGCTTCGGGTCCAATCTCGCTCCCGACACCAATTGTTACGGGACCGCGGCGAGGATGTTGTTTGCCGAGCGGATGGCCGCCGCGCCCGAACAGTTACCCCGACTAACCCGATTCCTGAACGTTGGCCGAATCGCGCCACAGAAATTCAATGGGGAAAAGACTAAAGCGAATGTTGTGAAGAAGAAGAACACCAAAGCAAAAAGGTTGGAAATGCTACTAAATTTATTCCTACTATTTACACAATCAAAGAAACCAAGGAGAAGGAAGGATAATAAAATAAAAACAGAAGAAGAAGAAGCGGACACAGTGAAACTTCGCTTATCTATGGCAGTCTTACTTAGAACCCTGGACAGAACAAACGAAAGACGGACTCACATGAATTGGGAATTTGCAGGCAGGAAGGATCGGAAGGAGGAATTGCTTGGCGGGGGAGGAAGGTTCAGCGGGGATCGGTCGGGCCGGAAGCGGATAGCCGCCGTCAATACCCGAGCTGGGATCGCCAAAACAGCTGCGGTTCCAATCTGCACGGCGAAGCCCCTCCGGTGCACCGTGCGCTCTCCAAAGCTGCTCCTTTGAACTCTCTTGCACTTGGCTCTGCGCACTCGGCACTTGCCCTACTTGGCACTTCGCACTTCGCCGCTCTGACTCGCTTGCACTTGATCGTCGCACGTATCTCTGCATGTATCTCTTTGGACGTATATCTTAGGACGTATCTCTCTCAGGACGTTCCTCTCTTGCTTCGCCCTCGTGCGCACTTCTTCTCTCACGGCTTCCACGCGCGCTCTTTATAACCCCGCGGGCAATCAAGCCGCCGGCCTCTAGAACACGCCCATCGGTGAGCTCGCCTCAGCCCTGATTGGTCAGCACGGCCCTCTGGCTCTGCCCTTGATGACGATGGGCGGGCACGCCCAGGATTCGGCAGCTCCTCCCCCTTCTTCTCCGAGCCGACCTCGTGGCGAATGGAGTCGCGGAGGGAACAGTTGGCAATTGTTGGAAGGGGAAGGTGAAGGGAATCTACTCTTATTTCACTTGGTGCAATGGAGTATTTAAATTAATGGAAGACACAGCCTTACACTAATACACATAATAAGGACATAACTACTGAACAGGGAGATATGGTGTCCTGCGTGTATGCTTTATGGAATTAACTACGGGAACGCCCTTTGACCTTTATACAACAACAAATGCAGGAAGGAGGGTGACATTTTACAACAATTCATTACACAACAATAAAAAAAAAAACATTCTCATATCCACAACTATATATATATATATATATATATATATATATATATATATATATATATATATATATATATATATATATATATATATATATATATATATATACATATATATATACATATATATATATATTTATATATACATATATATATATATATTTATTTATATATGTATATATATATATATATATATATATATATATATTATATATATATACGTATATATATATATATATTGTTACAGACACGACTTTGATGTTAAGGTGGGCCGAGCGGAATGGCCGTCGTGTCCGCACAAATTACCCGATTGTACCCGAACATTGACGAAGCCGCGCCACGCTGGCTCAATAAGGAAAAAGAAGACACCCGGCTGGGTTATAATGACAGACACCAATGTTTCGATTCTCAATTATATTCGTACGGAAAAGGTTAGATTACAGGGGCTAGAGGTAAAGCACAGAAAAGATGGGCACTTAGACACAGGCTTATCTTAACCCCGGACAGACGACAGGTAAACGGGACAACGGCTGACTCACACGGGGGTTGATGGCTAGGAAAGGCAGATAGCGATGGCTCAAGGTGCACTCTTGGCTCAAAGCAGGGTACAGTCCGGTCCAAAGATGCGGGGAGGTCACAGCGCTCGGAGGTAACGTTCTTTCACAGGCGGGTTCTCTTCCTCTCAGCGATCGCAGGCAATGTTCTTTCTCCAGCTGGGGGCGCATCTGACGTCACATCCGGCGCGGGGCCGCGTATATCCGGCGGGGAGTGACACGCCCTCGGCTCGTTAGCGCCGCCCCAGATGGAATCGGTCCGCCCTTCTGATTGGGTGCGGGGGGTTACCAGGCTCCGCCCTTGAGGAGGAGCTGACAGCCAGCCCCTCCGTGGTAACCCCGTGGAGCGCGTGGTCAATGGCGCTAATCGAGCCGGTGTGAGGACGCATCCTCCCCCGCGCCGCCGCCATCTCCTCTGTTGTTGTTGTAATTGTTGGGGAAGAAGATGGAAGGAGGTATGGGAAAGGTCCTAAACTCACTACTGATGCCATATAATCACATTCTGGTGCAACGAAGAGTCATAATTAATGGAGACGAGGCCTTAACTGACATAGACTAAGAATAACTAGGAAGATGTCCGAAAGTTGTCTACGTGTGGTGCGGTGGACCTGGGCACGACATTTAATGGGGGAATAAGGGGAAGGTCGACTCTACTGATTGTTATTTACATGCAATGGGACTAGGGAATGGGGGATTGGGGAAAGTTGGGGAGTATTGGAGAAAATAGGGGAATATTTACAAGCGGATATGGAGGCCAAATTCCATATTCGCAACATTGCACCCTTCTCTACCCTCGGGGCGTCCCGACCCGATAAATTTTTACCTACTTTAGTGTGGCACGCAATGTAGTTCCCTCTACTATTAACTCTACCCTGAGTGCGACAGTTTTACAGATATTCACGAATGAGTAAATATGTCCCCCTGCGACGTTGCACCCTTCTCCTCACAGAAACACACCCACAGGATAACCGAATCCGGAAAGAATTCTCAAACTAAACATACAGCCGGTAGGGAGCATTATTTACACAAGACTACGCTGATATTTACACTACGATCCAGGACCTGTTTTTGGAGGAACACATGCAGATGTTATGCATAGAGAGAGCACGCTTGCCAGCATCGATACACCAACCCACGAGTGCTCTGTGGCCGACGGCCTTTAATAACGTGCAGAGCACCCCTTCCCGAGCATCAAAAGCACCACCCCACCACCAATCGGTGCAGTCACCATTGTTCATTGGAATAAAAATAAATTCGACAACCCCTAACCCTGCAGGTGTCTCTTGTTCTTCTTGTGGTGCACTTGGTGTTAACTAAAAGTGGTTCACCTGTATGGCATAGGTGCCACGTTGACCCATAGGTCCATCCCCGGGTGGTGCTTGGCCGCAAACGAACTGCGGTCCATTGTGGGTGGCCACAAACATTGCGGTCCATATGGTGTATCGATCCCGGCAGCAAACAGCGAAAGTGCAGGCCCACAACTGCGCAGCCAGCACCTCTCTCTCCTCTCTCTCTACCCCAAAGCCAGATCCTCGGAGGCGGGAGACAAAAGAAGCAGACAAGTGAGTAAGGTGGTAAGGGCGCAAAAGTGCACGCAATATAAGGTAATGCACACTGGGGGCACATGGGAACCAGGTGAGACAGGTACGTTCCTATCGTACGCCCCCCCCCCCCCCCACCAGGTAACCTACATGGCCCCTCCCTTACCCCTTACTGTATCCACACAACACAACACTACCCATAAACATCTACTTTACAAATCAACAAACATCCCTACTGTCTTCCCCGTTCCTCCCATATACCAAATTCGTCTTCTCTCCCTCCTAACCAATCAAATTTGCCATTTTCAACTCTCATCAAAATTTGCCATCTCCAACTCAACATCGTAATTTGCCATTACCAATTCATCATCAGTCCTCTAGGAGGGAGAGATGGAATCACCCCAATGTCTCATCCACGTCGTGATGCGTCTCACAAATCCACACAGCGATTCATCTCCTGCAACAAAACAAAGAAAACACAGGTGTGGAGTCATCATCATCACCACAGGTAAGTGGCTGCGTATGGTGCGACAGGTTCATCAATCCTAACTATTTCCTAAATGACTTTACAACTTTACACTACCCGGGGTCTTTCTCCGGCCAAACCATTGGCCCTCTTACACTATGGGTTCTAAAAACCAATTCCCATTGGCCAAACTGTGGTGCTCTTCAATTTGGGGTCTCATTCCCCCGATTCATCTCCCGGTGCCCTCGCACAATTTCTGGGCTGTGGCGTGTACCTCTCCCAGTGGGTCTACCCACCTGCACACCTCCACCATCGCGGTTGCCTCCGAGCTTACCTGCTCCCTTACCCTAACCTAACTACCTGGGGAAGGCCCTCTGGCACTCTCCCCACTCGGTGCCCTCTCTGGCACTGGGCTACCCGGGTCCATCCTCCGGATCCTCGGGCCCCATCCACAACTCTACCGGCTCCCAGAGCCCACCTGCGGCCTCACCTGGCCGACATCCTCACAGTGGTGAGTGTGCCCAACCAACTACACACACTAACAGGCTACACGCCCAGCCATTTCCACAACACTAATGCACCCATCCACAATACCATTCTGCAACCGCACCACAAATGCCAATATCCAACCACAATTTACCTGCACCCTCTACCTAACACTTACACTACCCGCCCCGGGTACTCGTGAAAGGGGTCCACTCTTCCCCCATCCACACCTTCGCACCATGCACACCACTCCGTACCACTCACTCCAACTCTCTCCACACACCTGTATTTGCACACCTCTGCTCTCACACCTGGTGCCACCTGCACCCTTCTCTCCCCAAGCGCATTCGCGCTGATCCACACACTCACTACTCATACACTGCTCCACACACCTGTCCAGTTGCACACCTGTGCAATCACACCTGTTCAATTCTCACACACACGGCATCATCTCAGCTAACTACTCCCTTCTGAAACTTGCGCTTCCCAGTCGTCCCTTTAAACTATTGCGCTCCCACGTCATTATCATCCACACTAATCTACCTGCGTCCCCACTACAGGTATCAGTCACTAACTAAACTTAACGTTACCTAAGGTCATCTTCTCTAGATCCCTATCGTTATAACCTAACCCACCCGGGCTAGTTTTCACTGCCATACACCCCATAAACTATTGCTCCTTTGCCCCCCTCATGGGAAGGGTGGCAGGGATGCCATCCCACCACATCGGGGGTCTCTCACTACCAATTTTGCACATCAAATTTCAACAAATCAAAAATTTGCCAATCACTACCCATCATCTGCCAATCACTACTGCCAATCCCTTGCCAATCATCAAATTTTGTTTTTCTCTAATTTTGGGTCCAAAACACTAACCTCATCACCCAGTCGACTCACTAATACCTCTCGGTGCGCCAATCCCTGTCCAAAGCCCGGCTTCGTAAAGCCAAGCAATGGATGTTGGTTGTTTTGTGCCAGCGGCTGGATGCGTCCGGCACTCGGTGCAGGGACGGGGGCTTACCCGTGCCGAGATCCCACACACCACCTCGGCGTGGAGCCATCCAATGCCCCGATTTAGACCTGCCGGCACGTCTCACCAAAAAGTGGTCGCCATGACGACCCTTTCTATCGGGCTGCCAGCTCCGCCTAGTGGAGCACGGACGCGGCCGTTCAAAGCGAGGCCCAGCACGCACCGAGGGCCCGATTCGGCTATAAGTCGTTCTACACTCTACCCCGTCTAACGTCGATGCTTCTCCTGGACGCTTACACCCCGCAGCCCGTTCCTTGCTCACACATCCAGCCGTTCCCATTCTCCTCGTACCTTTCCTTACACACCCAGGTACCCTCATTCCACTCACAGCCTTGGTCACACACCTGACCACCGAACACTTTGGCACACATTCGTTGCTCGCACACCTCACCAATACACCGCTTCGCGCCCCCTCCTCGGTCACCTCCTCTGTGACAATCACAGGTGTGCCCTCATTCGCACACCCAACCACGTGCCTCACCACCAACTCCAGCGTGCATTCCCACTCACGCTCTACCATTCCAGGTGTGCATCCTTCTATTCCAGGTGTACATCCTCGCTCACCTGTCACAACTAACTCACGCTCCATGTCACTCTCACTACTTTCACCTCCACTCGTGACAACGCACTCACCCTTACTCTTGACAGCACACTCTTTCCTCATGCACCTGTCCGTCACACACCTTTCTCGCGCACACTCTCCCGTTACACCCTCTGTAACACTCACCACAGGTGGACACTCTTCCTTACTTCTGACAGCGCACTCTTTCCTCATGCACCTGTCCGTCACACACCTTTCTCGCGCACACTCTCCCGTTACACCCTCTGTAACTCTCACCACCCCGCGCTTCCACGTGCTCCCTCGCACACGCGCTACGACCGACTCACTCTCGCCAGCACACTCACTCCTTGGCACGCACTTTTTCCTCACACACCCCAGAGTCGGACTTTCTTGCACACCTCCATTTTCGCACACCAGACCTGTCGCACACTTCACCAACGGCCTCTCACGAACACCCGGGTCTATCTCGACCCCCAAGCCTCTTAAATCACCTGGCGCATCATACGCACGACCATATTGGTCACCACTTACACCGGGTCCTCTTCCTCTTCGCTTCTCCTCCATCACCTGCGAATCCCTCATCCGGTTAACGAGCACATCATCACGATCCAAACACAGACTTTGGACCAATTCTTTTACTTCCTCCTTTATCTCTTTCTTATCCTCTCTCCGTCGCTTCTTAATTTCGCTCACCCCTTCTTCCACTTCTTCTAATTTTTGCTTCATTTCCTTCATCTCTTCGTGCGCCCCTTTAAGTTCTTCCTCTAACTCCACTTTATTTTTTTCTATGTGCTCCCGCACCTCCCGCTCTTTAACCTCCATCACCTCTACCACCTTGTCCATTTTCCTCGTCAGGTTCTCATGTACCTTCTGACACTCTTTTTTAATTACCCCTACGTCCTTTTTTATCTCCTTCTGTGTCGATTTTAAACCCTCTATTACCGCTGTGTTCTTCTTTACCTGGTCCCCCAACTCCTTTTGTCCCACTGTCAGTTGTTCTACTCCCAGCGTCAACTCCTCTATACCCCCTTGCAATTTTACAGTCCCCTTTCTCACCTCCTTCTCCATGCGCTCCTTACAGTGCCTCACCTCCTCGCGCACTCCTCCGACCTCCTCACTCACACCTCTTCTGATCTCTTCTCCCATCACTTGCATCTCCTGCCCAGATGCCACCCTCATCTGCTCCATTTCCTCCCTGTGAGCATCCAGTTTGGTTTCTACCCCCATTCTGACCCCCTCTATCTGCTGCCCCATTTGGTTAACTTCCCTTTCCGCTTGGTCCCTCATGTCCCTCAATTTGCCTTCCATGGTGTTTTCTAACCCCTCTAACCCATTTTTCACTCCCTCTATCTGATTCTCCTGGGCAGCCATTCTATTTTCTACCCCCTCTAACCCCTTTTGCATCCCTTCCATTTGATTCTCTTGAGCGGCCATTCTGTTTTCTACCCCCATTAACCCCTCCTGTATTTCCCCTAATCTATCGTCTAATTTCCCAAATTTCATGTCTAATCCCTTAAAATTATTGTCTAATCCCTCACTGGTACCCCTCGCTGCGTCCCTCATTACCCCCATTTCGTTTCCCATTACCCCCATTTGGTTTCCCATTACCCCCATTTGGTTTTCCAATCGCTCACCCTGTAGGTTGAGGGACGCCTGCATTTGCGCCATAAATTGCTCCATGAGGGCCTGCATTTGGGCCATTCCTCCCACTTGTGCAGCGGGTGCGGCCGCCGTAGCTATGTGCGAGGCGCCATTTCGCGAACCTGCCGCCCTCACTGCTTCGCTCTCCTCATGTCCCTCATGTCCCTCAATTTGGTCCTGGACCGACCCTGCTTCACTCTCCCCTACCGGACCCCAGCCGTCTTGATCCGCCATAGCGCGACTTTCAAAATTCGAGTTTCGTAACACCAATCCAAATTTTGCTGTTATAATTTCGTCGAGCGCAGTAACCGCGGGACCGCGCTCCGGATCGATTTGGTCGAGCGCCGTACGCGCTCCGGCTCGATTTTCCCTCCCAAAATTTGGGCCTAACTAATTTAGTCCCGGGTCCGAATCTCACTCCTCGACACCAATTGTTACAGTACTAACACAATTGGTGTCCAAAATTTGGGCTAAATAAATTTAGTCCCAGGTTCGAATCCCACTCCTGACACCAATTGTTACAGACACGACTTTGATGTTAAGGTGGGCCGAGCGGAATGGCCGTCGTGTCCGCACAAATTACCCGATTGTACCCGAACGTTGACGAAGCCGCGCCACGCTGGCTCAATAAGGAAAAAGAAGACACCCGGCTGGGTTATAATGACAGACACCAATGTTTCGATTCTCAATTATATTCGTACGGAAAAGGTTAGATTACAGGGGCTAGAGGTAAAGCACAGAAAAGATGGGCACTTAGACACAGGCTTATCTTAACCCCGGACAGACGACAGGTAAACGGGACAACGGCTGACTCACACGGGGGTTGATGGCTAGGAAAGGCAGATAGCGATGGCTCAAGGTGCACTCTTGGCTCAAAGCAGGGTACAGTCCGGTCCAAAGATGCGGGGAGGTCACAGCGCTCGGAGGTAACGTTCTTTCACAGGCGGGTTCTCTTCCTCTCAGCGATCGCAGGCAACGTTCTTTCTCCAGCTGGGGACGCATCTGACGTCACATCCGGCGCGGGGCCGCGTATATCCGGCGGGGAGTGACACGCCCTCGGCTCGTTAGCGCCGCCCCAGATGGAATCGGTCCGCCCTTCTGATTGGGTGCGGGGGGTTACCAGGCTCCGCCCTTGAGGAGGAGCTGACAGCCAGCCCCTCCGTGGTAACCCCGTGGAGCGCGTGGTCAATGGCGCTAATCGAGCCGGTGTGAGGACGCATCCTCCCCCGCGCCGCCGCCATCTCCTCTGTTGTTGTTGTAATTGTTGGGGAAGAAGATGGAAGGAGGTATGGGAAAGGTCCTAAACTCACTACTGATGCCATATAATCACATTCTGGTGCAACGAAGAGTCATAATTAATGGAGACGAGGCCTTAACTGACATAGACTAAGAATAACTAGGAAGATGTCCGAAAGTTGTCTACGTGTGGTGCGGTGGACCTGGGCACGACATTTAATGGGGGAATAAGGGGAAGGTCGACTCTACTGATTGTTATTTACATGCAATGGGACTAGGGAATGGGGGATTGGGGAAAGTTGGGGAGTATTGGAGAAAATAGGGGAATATTTACAAGCGGATATGGAGGCCAAATTCCATATTCGCAACAATATATACATACATACATACATACATACATACATACATGCATGCATGCATACATACATACATACATACATACATGCATGCATGCAAAGATACATACATGCTCGGCTTGGAGTGTGTGGGACAGAAAGAAGGAGGATGTGTGACAGAGTGGCCCAAGTTGCCTTCAAAGGCTCACTTTGGATATGGAGGAAGTTTATGGAGGCACATCAAATGGTGTAGTTTGAGGTTGTGGGTGGTGAATTAATTTCAGCCTAAAGGGGTAGTAACTGAGCACAGAAGAGAAATGGAGATGTGTGAATGGTGTGTGTGTGTGTTGCAGGAATGGGTGTGTTGCAGGAGTGGGTGTGGTTTTGCATGAATGTGTTTTTGTTTGAGTGGTGCATGTTGTAAGGGTAGGTGGTCAGTTTTTTTTTTTAATGGTGTGTGAGTGAGTGGATGGATGAGGGGCTGTGGAGTCTGGGAGTGGAGGCGGTTTTGTTGTTGTCGTCTGTGTTCTCACTGGCTGGCGGTGGGGGTATGTACCTATCCAGGTATAGCTGCTGCATGTGGAGGTATATGTGTCCCTGCTGGCCCACCTTAGCTGACCGTATCGAGGTTGAAGGGCCTAAACGGGATGATGCTGAGGACCTCAACTGAGAACCCGGTCACTCGGTCAGTGAGGCACATTTGTGACCAGGTGTGTTTTGAAATTATATATATGTATGTATGTGTGTGTATATACAGTATATATATATCTATCTATCTATCTATCTATATCTATATATATATATATCTATATATATATATCTATATATATATATCTATATATATATATCTATATATATATATCTATATATATATATATCTATATATATATATATCTATATATATATATCTATATATATATATCTTATATATATATATCGATATATATATATCTATATATATATATCGATATATCTATATATATATATCGATATATATATATATATATATATATATATATATATATATATATATATATATATATATATATATACTATATATATATATATATCCACTACATCCATTTTCCGTTCTCCAACCTATAGCTTTGTTTAAAAACAACGTTTCGGGCAGCAACCCAGCGTGCACTGGGCCTCCACTAGCCTTTATCAAGAGAAATTCCCTCGTTCACCGCCTTCCAGATATACCTGGGGGAAAGGGTGGGTCTGTTCTATCAACCAATCACAAAGCTGTGTTGCGAGACCTCGTGACCATTGATCCGTGATTGGCTTGTGTTGGTGTTTGGTGTGTGTTTGAGCGGTGTATTGTATTTTGTTATCATTGTTGCCTGTGTTGGTTATGTCCCGCTTTGTCCTTGTCCTCCTCCCAGCATCGGTGTCTCTCTGGTGTATTTGTGAATGAGAGGTCCGTATGCCTGTGGTAACACCACAGTCTCCTCTGTCAACGGTGCCATCTTTTGGCCAGTGTGCCAGGCCTCCAGTATTCACCTCCTGGCACAGTTTGGGGATGCCGCCAGAACATTCGCATTGTCCCATAGAGGAACATGGCCTGCCCTTATTCCATGCTTGGCGATAGCAGATCTTTCCGGGTGATTACACTCAAAGGCCTTATGGTGTTCATTAATGTTCTGGTCTAAGGTTCTTCCGGTCTCGCCTTTGTATTCTCCACCACAGTCACATGGAATGGTGTATACCACACCTGTGCAGTCCTTTTTTGTCTTTTGTTTTTGACCTTGGTCAGTGCACGTCTCAAGGTGTATATCTCTCAAGGTGTATATCGGTTGGTAGTTAACCCTCACCCCAACCGGTCTCAAAATCCTGCCAATCCTTTGGGCTACTCCTGGCAAAAATGGTAGCATGCAGAAGCCCTGAGGTGGTTCCTGTGGCACATCCTGGGTTCTATGAGCTGCCAGTACCATTTCATTTTTTGGACAGAGGTGGTCTGGGTAGCCATTGGCTTTCAATACCCATTTGAGATGCTTGATCTCTCTCCTTTTGTCCTCCAAGGTGGACGGTATATTCCTTTCCCTTTTTACGAGTGTATTCACCACTGCTCTTTCGTGGTGTGTTGGATGGTAAGACATAAAATCGAGATAACGGTCGGTCTGGGTGGGTTTCCTATACACTGCGGTATTTAAGCTTTCATTTGAGTTCCTCCTCACCATGACGTCCAGAAACAGAAGCGACCCATCTTGTTCTTCCTCACAGGTAAATTTGATGGAAGCAAACGTTTCACTGATGCCCTCCTGGATTGTATTAACAGCCGTGCTGGTGCAGATGTCAAAAGTGTCATCTATATACTGGTACCAGACCGGTCAGGTATATGTACTTGCAATGATACCCGTCAATGACGGGGGTTCGTAGATGTTTCACCTGAAATGAGCAATTTCCTTTGGAGTGTGTATTGGTAGAAACAGGAATTCAGTTTAAATATTCATTGAGCATATGTCACAATGGGTGAAGCTGCTAACCTCGACAACCTCGTTCCATTCTATCAGCTAAGATTTCCAATCCATGCTTGTTGTACCTCCGAAGTACTTCTCGGGAATGAAGGTGATATTATGAAAGCTCAGCTGGGAAACGGGTTTAGGCATGTTTTGGGCCTACAGCCTGACGAAAGATCACCAAAGTTCTTTCCATACCAACCAACCACCTTCAGGCACCTATCACTCTCCACATTATTTCTTCACCTCCCGACCTTCCCCTCTCTCTATACTCCCCATGGCTTTGATTTTGGCAATTTCCCACAGCATTTCATTCTGGTTTCCCATTCGATGATCCATATATCAGTAGTTCCAGTTTCACTTTTCAACATCAGTTTCACTTTGACATATCAGTTTAGTTTCATCATCGCAACTTGTGATGCGACACGAATAGTGCACAAAAAGGTTGGCAAAACCGATTTTGGGAGGAAATATTTTTGAATTTTCTAAAGGGTCTGAAGGTTTTTTGAGGCCATGAAGGGGACTAAAGTATTTAAATAATCAAGGCTCTTAAAAGGGCCAAATGTGGTCGAAAGGTGTCCAAGGATGAAAGAGCAAAAAGGGTTGAAAGTGTCCAAATGGTCTTAAATTGGCCAAATGGTATTAAATTGGTAAAAGCTATTTAAAAATTCAATAGGTCTGAAAAGTGTGGAAGAAGGTGTATATGTCTCAAATGGGTATGAAAGGGTCTAAAGAGTGTAAAAGGTCTCAGGGATCTTAAGGGTCGAAAGGGGTCAAAGGGGTGTAAAGGGTCTAAAGAGGTAGAAGGTGGTCAAATGGGTGTAAAGGGTCTAAGGGGTGAAAAGGGTCTTAAAGGGTGTAAGGTGTCTAAAAGGTCTAAGAGCTGTAAAGGGTCAAAGGGATCTAAGGGGGTGTAAAGGGTCAAAGGGGTCTAAGGGCTGTAAAGGGTCTAAAGGGGTTTAAAAGGTATATGGGTTGTAAAGAGTATAAATGTGGTCTACAGGGTGTAACTGAGTGAAGCTGTAGTAAAGAAATTACCTCGGGTTCATAAATAAATTAACTTGGGGTGTAACACGGCAATGACAGGCCAAATGACCTCCTCATCACGGTATAAAACCCCTATTCATCTGTATCGTGGATAAAAATATGATGGTACAAAGTTTCGTTGTGATTAACATTGGGAGCTCAAAGCAGTATGATCCCAAACAAAGAGCATAACAACAACTCACCTTGTTGTGAGGATAAGGTAATTGTTGAAGGTTCACCCATTGTCAAGTGGAAGTAAAGTGGCGGTTTGGAGTTGGCGTCACGTGCCTTCCAGGAGACGAAGGCAAGTTGTTTCAGGGCAACTGCCTCACCACAAGATCCCGTGTACCATGGACGGGAGGAAGGGTATGACAACTGAAGACGGGATGGGGTAAATCTGTGCATGAGAGAGAGCAGTTTACTTTCGAAGAATTCCCAGGATGAGTTGATGTGCGACGCAGTAGAGATGAGAGACCAGTCCAGATGATTGATGGCTGCTTGAAGACCGTGCCAGTTGGCCTGAGTGAAATGCCAGACTCGTCGACGCTGAGGAGGCTCTCTGAGAATGGTCAGAGAGATGTCCACTTTAACAAGCACATGATCAGAAGAACCGATTGGAGCAGAAGAAAAGCATCAAGCATTTGCAGGGAAGTTTGTCATAACCAAGTCGAGAAGAGAAGATGCTTTGTTGACTGAGATCCGGGTCGGGAAATTGACAGATTGTGTCAGTGCCAGTTGGTCGCTGAAGTCCTTTGCTGAGGTGCCATGACTGGTGAGAGAGGAACCCACACCCAACCAGCTGGCATGATGACAGTTGAAATCACCACATATGAGGAAGAGAGTGTTGGGATGAACTCCAGACTCTGAGGGGCAACGTAACCGGAGTTTGGGGAGGTAACACATAACAACCTGGATACGATTGGGAGTAACGAAATTAGTATATATAACAAGTCAGGAGACAACGATGGTTCATGAGCGAGCGGTATTCAATGACAAAGGACGGACTATAACCGAAACAGGCCCGGAAATGTCAAAACGAAGGTTGCCGACCTTGAAATGAGATAGGAAATAATGTATAATCAGTTATGAGGTTAGTTAGCTACACAATACCGAAAATTCGGTGAAAAATGAAATGAAAAAAGAAAAAGAAAAATCGAGCTCCGTGGGGCTGGACACATGACATTGGCCTAACCAAATACGGAAACCCCTGTCAGATTCCACCAAACCCCTCGGAGAAGATGTAGCTAGAACTCGATTACCCCCTAAAAAGACATCTTTTTCGGGCGCGGCTCCGCCCACAATGGGCGCAATACGCCCACTCTAGGCAGGACACAACTAGATCATGATATCGACCTCCCACCCAAATTTCATCAAGATCGGATGATATCATCGGGTAGTTATGCTGCGGACAGACACACGCACACACAGACAGACGCACACACATGACGAATATAGTGGTCACTTGATAACTCGTGAACCAATATTAAGTGCTCCAACCTAATGAGCGAACGCCGTGACGTCACCGCCACGTACTTCTGCCTTGACTGCCAAGCTCCGGAAGAGCCATCTAGCAGTACGTCATTATAAAGATGTTAATTCAGATGCTGTCACATCTCATTATAATACAGCAAACGAAGACCCCGAAGACCCCAAATACCTGGAAGACACAAAATACCCCGAAGACCCAAAACACCCTGAAGTTCCAAAACACCATGAAGACCATAAAGACCCTGAGGACCCAAAAGACCCTGCAGACCCCACAGATGCCAAAGACCCCAAACACTCAAAATATCCTTAAAGGCCCAGAGGATCTAAAAGACCATGAAGACCCAAATGACCCAAAAGACCCCGAAGACCCTAAACACCCCGAAGACCCAAAATATTTTTTAAAGACCGAGAGGAACCAAAAGACCCAAAACACACTGAAGACACAAAAGACCCCAACGACCCAAAACCCCGAAGACCCAAAAGACCCAGAAGAGCCAAAAGACCCAAAAGACCCTGAAGACCCAAAACACCCTGAAGATCCAAAATACCCAGAAAACTCAAAATACCCTGAAGACCCAAAACACACTGAAGACCCAAAACACCCTGAAGTCCCCAAAGACCCTTAAAGGGTCTCGAATTTTCACTAAATTTCACTAAAAGATCAAAATGCCATTGCAACTACACAAAATATCAACGATGGCACTTTCCCCAGGCCAAGTGTAACTGTGTGTGTGTGTGTGTGTGTGTGTGTGTGTGTGTGTGTGTGTGTGTGTGTGTGTGTGTGTGTGTGTGTGTGTGTGTGTGTGTGTGTGTGTGTGTGTGTGTGTGTGTGTACGCTCCATTACGAGCCTTAGATCTTGTAAAAAAGAAAAAAAAAGACCCTTTATGCCCAATAGACCCTTAAATACCCCAAATAACCAAAATACCCCAAAGACCCAGAGGAACCAAAATACCCTTAAGACCCAAAAGACCCTGAAGATCCAAAACGCCCCAAAGACCCAAACTACCATTAAAGGCCCAGAGGATCCTAAAGACCCAAATGACCCAAATGGCCCTGAAGACCCAAAACACCATGAAGCCCCAAAAGACCCTGAAGACGCAAAAGACACCAAAATGGTCAAAGATGCATATCCCTCTGAAACGGCGTGGGGAGTGCACCGAGTCACGCTGGTATATAAAAGAATAAACCAGGAGTGTCCATCCATCCCGAAACTACTCCCTCATTTTGGGGCTAGCCCTGCCAAACCTACGGTGGAACGTTTTGGGGTCCCAGCGGATGTTGTAAGGTAGGTAGGATGTTTCATGAATTTCTCAACACAAACGTGATTTTGTAATTTGATCAATACAGAGCTGCTCCCGATCAGGAAGTGAACAAGATGAGATAACAACAGATATCTTGTGTCACAAAATCACAAAATCACAAAATGTTGTGTCCCAACCCCATCTCTCTCTGTTCCCACCTTTCCCAGTCGAACCCAACTGCTCCTGGACTCTGTGTCCTTCTCTCCTGACAAGGTGGAGAAGTTTCTGTCAAACCTCGACTCTGATTCTGCATCTGGACCAGACGGCATCAGCCCACGGGTCCTAAAATCCTGCTCTGCTGCTCTATCTCACCCTCTCTCTGTTCTTTTCACCCTCTCTTTTGCTCAAGGTCATCTGCCAGCATCTTGGAAATCAGCAAATATTACCACTTTACACAAAAAGGTGCAAAAACAGATCCTTGCAACTACAGACCAATCAGCCTGCTTCCAATTATCAGCAAAGTCATGGAATCCATCATTGCTTTGGATATCAAATCCTTCCTCTTCTCCAATGGCTTGATCTCTGATCATCAATTTGGATGTAGACCAGGTCATTCTACTCTGGACATGTTGCTTCTGCTGTCTCAACAATGGATGGAGGTCCTCAATGCCAAACAGGAAATCAGAGCTGTCTCACTTGACATATCACGTGCCTTCGATACGGTCTGGCACCCAGCTCTGCTCACCAAACTCTCCTCCTATGGTATCCATGGAAATCTCCACTCATGGCTTGCGGACTTCCTCTCTGGTCGAAGGCAACGTGTGGCCCTGAATGGATTTCTCTCATCTCCCCTGCCTGTTCTGGCTGGAGTTCCCCAAGGTAGTGTTCTGGGCCCTGTGCGATTTCTGGTCTTCATCAATGATCTCTCCAACTCTCTGGAAAATCCTCTCTATCTCTTTGCTGATGACTCCACTATCTGCCGCCCCATTCCTCATCCCTCAGATCGGCAGTCTGCAGCCTCCTCACTCTCTGCAGACAAAGAAAAAAATTACAGACTGGTCAAACAAGTGGAACATGTCTTTCAATCCTGACAAATCGCACACTCTTACAATGTCTCTCCGAAAGGACCGACTGGAAAACCCTCCCATCTACTTTCTCAACAATCCTCTCCAAGAAGTTCTGTCGCTCAAGCTTTTGGGTCTCACTATCTGCCATGATATTTCTTGGGAAAACCACATTTCAAAGCTGGCTTCCAAAGCCAGTCGCCGACTGGGCATCCTCCTTCGTGCGAAGTCTTTCCTTGGCACACCTGAGCTCCTCACCTCATACAAGGCTTTCATCCGCAGCTCAAAGGAATACTGTTCCCCCCTCTGGGCTGGTGCTCCTGCCTCACACCTAGCTCGGCTTCACGCTGTTGAAACCAAAGCTTTCAGAATCATTGGAATCTCCTGCGATGAAGTTAACTCCGAGGGCCTTTCACTCACTCATCGCAGGCAGGTTGGTGGTCTTTCTGTCTTCTACGGACTCCTCTCCGGCCTTGCTACCCCAGCTCTCTCTGTGCTCTGTCTCCCCAATATTCCTTCAGGTCGCACAAGATCTGCGTGCAACCCTCTTATGGTTAAACTGCCAAAATCTAGGCTCTCTGCTCACCTTCACTCTTTCATTCCCCTTTTCTCCCGCCTCTGGAACAAACTCACCCACTCCCTTCAATCCCACTCCTCCCTCCAGGTCTTTAAAACAGCTGTTCACCACCATCTCTTACCTTCCCCCATCCAAAACCTTGATCTTTTCTACCCCCGCTAATTCACCCCAGATACTTCTTTCTTTTTTTTTTTAATTCCAACTTCTTTCCTGGAAGTCCTTGCAGTGTTCATATGTTTTAAACCTCTCCCACCTCCCCCAAAGCCCTCCCCCTCCCACATTTCTCCCGTTGTCCCTGCTCTCAAATGTTGTGTTTGTGTCCTTCCCCCTCTCTCCCCATCTTGTCTGCTGCTCCCCTTATTTTTTGTGTTTTGTGTGTCGGTTTGACTTTTTGTGTGATTAATGTTAGCTCTTTCACGAGCCTCGATCTTGTATACAAAAAAAACAAAACAAAAAAAACAATACAATCCTGATTTAGCATTGTATTTTGTTATATTAATACCATAGCATTAATTTGTGATTGGAATGATGAATGATGCTGTTTGGAATGAAAATATAGAGAGATTGAGTTGGAAGCAGAATGAGGAAATGACGTAAGGGTTTACATTCGCGCGAATGACATTCACGGATTCGGCATTTGTTATTTCGCCATTGACCGCATGCAGGAACATTCAGCTGCACTCCGGTATGTTTTTTACCCATCTCCTTCACAAACTGGCTGTCCGTGCCTGACGTTCGAGTGAATCCGGCACAGGAATGTGGCATTCATTGGTTCATCGTTGACCATTTGCTGTTTTTTGCCCAAGTCATTCACGAACTGGCTGTCCATGCCTGATGTTCAACTGAAGGTGGCACCAGAATGTGGAATGTATTGGTTCATGGTTTCGCATTCGTCATTTTTTGCCCAAGTCATTCACGAACTGGCTGTCCACGCCTGAAGGTGGCACCGGAGTGTGGAATTTATTGGTTCGTCGATTGGCATTGTAAGTTCCAGTCAGCAAGGATAAATTTATCAAAAATGAGTAACTCTGACCCAAAATGTGACATAAGACATAACGCTGACGCTGATGTAAATTATGCCTTGGCATAATGTATATGCATGTCGAATTTAGGGTGAGTGTTGCTCATTATTCTATTCTACTGAGGCCGAGCGAAGTGAGGTCGATGCCATTTATTCCTGATGTGTGAAACACCCTGCTACCTGTGCCTACAGAAAACAGACTTTTTGGAATGCTGGCCGCATTTTACATCCAATCATGATGTAACTTTGTGAAACTATTATCCATGGGTAGGCTCTCCTATGTTGAAGGTTTTGTATGAATCGCTCAAGCGGTTACGGAGAGATGGGATTTTTAAAGCAACTAAAGGTGAAAAAGTGATGACCGAGGCCAACGTTGCACAAAATGGTTAACTTGCTCATGGACGTCTTTTACTGCTTTATAAATATAATATCATGCATGTAAACAATCGGTTCCCAATTGCTCAACAGTCATTCCACACGCACACACATAATGAGTTGCAAGTTTGCCTCTGTGCACTTTGCATAATCATGTGAGGAAAGGTATTGAATCTCAGCAGTAAATCGCTCCCCAACTATTTACTGTCAAAACTGATATTTCAAAATGGATTAATTTTTAACATTGTTTTGCATCACTATTTTATAACATCTCTCACACCAGACCAACTCAAAACCCAGGTGCACAATGGCTGTCTCTCGCCATTATGGGTATACCTGAATTATTACCTTGTGCTCGCGAGGCGAAAAGCGGGGTTAAGCATTCAGTTGCGTACATGTGCCGTGTGCCATGTCTGCATTTTAAAAATTCATTTTCTCGGCAACCGTTGGTCCGATTGACACGAAATTCCCCCATCGAAGCGCCTCAGCCTGTATAATTTTGTTATTCATAATTATGACGCCATAGGTCACGTGGTACGGACGCCATCTTGGAAAAACGTTACACCTCTATATCTCCCAAACCGCTCAATGGACAAAATTGAAACATGGCTCATTGTCAAGTACTAACCATGGGGAATAAGATATGTTGATGGTGATGTCATCTGTGCCTTAATTATGACGTCATAATTCGATAAGTACAACGCTTGATCTGATCTGTATGAATAAAAAAAAATTCCTCTGCAGCTGTTAGTCCAATGGACACTAAATTTTCAAAATAAATGCGGCTCCTCCTGCAGAATTTGAAAATGAGAATTATAACGTCATAGGTCATGTGGTACAGACGCCATCGTGGAAAAAACATCTAAAAAAGTTGCACCTCTATATCTCTGAAACCGCTCCATGGAAAAAATTAAAACCTGGCTCATTGTAAAGAACTCCATATGGGGAATAGGTGTTGTTAATGATGTCATTGGTGCCATTATTATAACGTCATAATTCGAGAGGGACAACGCTTAGTCTGATCAGTTTGAAATGTATTGAGTGTGATCTATGCAACAATTATATTAGAGAATATAAATTTATGATGTCATCGCTCACGTGGTCTGGCAGCCATATTGGATCAAAGAAAAAAAAATGTTTAAAAACACAAAATTAGGCTCGCAACAAGTTCACTGCGCAGGGTAAGTATTCTATGAATACCAGCTAGTTTTAAATGTAAACTCTTAGAATACCTCACTCACCAAGTAGAAACCAAAGCGCATTCCTCACTGCTGCCGCATGAGGTTTGCACCTGCACCGGGTCACACGAGATTTGCACCTGCACCGTACCACACAAGGTATTCCACTTGCACGATACCGCATTAGGTTTTCCACCTGCACCGTACCGCACGAGGTTTTCCACCTGCACCGTACTGCACGAGGTTTTCCACCTGCACAGTACCGCACGAGGTTTTCCACTTGCACCGTTCCACACGAGGTTTCCACCTGCACCGGGCAACACGAGATTTCCACCTGCACCGGGCAACACGAGATTTCCACCTGCACCGTACCGCACGGGGTTTCCACCTGCACCGGGCAACGCGAGATTTCCATCTGCACCGGGCAACACGAGGTTTTCACCTGCACCATGCCGCACGAGGTTTCCACCTGCACCGGGCAACACGAGATTTCCACCTGCACCATACCGCACGAGGTTTCCACCTGCACCATGCCACACTAGGTTCCACCTGCACCGAACTGCACGAGGTGCTTCATGCTGCAGGAAGCAAACCTCTCATATTAATGATTGAAATCGCTTCTTTTCATATCCTCGTTGTGTACATCGCGTATTAATTACATTTGGTGGATTTTTATTCGAGGTGTTTTGTCCTGCACAATCAGCCGACATTCCTTACCTGCTGCTCATTCGGAATGCTATTTCATTCGTGCTCTCATGCGTTCATTCGAAAGATATTTTGTTCCCATTGATGCCACAGCATTTTTGGCATCCATCTCATGCATATTGTGAAGGTCGATGCATCTCGCTTTGGCTTTCCCTGTACGATTAATGCAGGTAATGGTCGTCAGGGACTCGGAAACCAACTTCAGGACAGTTTACACAATTACTCGTACAATTGATTAACTGCACACCTCATTACTCTCCAGACTACAAGATGAACGAAATCTGTCCCTGCTGATCAAATCTGTTGAGATGTTCGAATTCATTCTCTCTCTTCCGAGCCCCTTCCCTCTTGGTCCTCTTGCATGGGTTTCTGCAGGACCCGAGAGTCACCATATAAGGCCAGCGGGGAATCAGAGCAAGGAACCTGTGACGTTTCAGAGAGGTGTGTGTGTGCGTGTGCGTGTGTGTGTGTGTGTCGTCCGGGCCATAACTTTTACCATTTGAGTTTTGTCATCAAATTTTCAACACAGCTTTATTATGAGAATATGTAGAAGGCAAGTTAATAATCTGGTCAAAAGGTCATGTGTCACATAAAATCGTCAATTTTCGTCCGATTGACCTGGTTTAAATAATTTGCATATCGGGTTACCGAATTGGTTCACTCGCTGAATTAACGCCAGGGTGGTTGACTCAGCCTGTCATCCTTCCGAGGTCGGCTAATTGAGTACCGGCTTGCTGGGATGAATGATCTCGGTGTGTACCCCGGTTTAGAATAGGTACACCGTATCCCTGCGCATCGTAAGAGGCGACCAAGGGTTGGCGTCAGGAAGGGCATCCGGCCATAAAAACATTGCCTCAAACAGGGAACCATGATTGTTATGGGGCCCGCAAGGCTAACCCCCGCTCTAGCGGGGAAAATGGCCTTAAAACGATCATTCATTTTTCATTCAATCAAAAGGTATGAGTCGATTGTTTTTTAAGATCCAAAGGTCAAGGTTGCATCCAATCATCAATTTTCGTCCAATTGACCTGAAATTTTAAGAATTTGCCTATTGGGTCAAATAATTGGTTCACTTAGCAAAAGCTACAAGCTGATTATTATTTTTTTAGATCTAAAGCTCAAAGGTTTTTTTGCACAAATCTGTGCATTGCAGAAATTTGCACAAAAGCTGTACAAATCATGAAAATTCATTTTGCATTTTTTTTCCCACTGTTTTCGTTATTTTGAGCATACGGGGATAAGAAGAAGAAGAAGACGTCTGATTACAAACGGACGCAGACCGGCTTTGCATTTTCAGATGCATTTGCAGTTATTTTTGAAAAAATGAAAACGAATTAGTTCTCAATCCAGCGAAAATGTTGTTAACTCGAAATGGGTGCGTTAATGCTGTTTATGCACGGGATTCAATTGCACATTCATGACGTCACAAAAGTTCCACCTTTACCGCTTTGCGATGACTTCAGTCCATCTCACCCTACAGGAGTCAACCTTTGGAGGATTTTTTCCTTCTTGCGAAGATCTCACTTAAATGTGTGGATAAAATCGAATAATTAGCAACAGAAGTCCCTCTTGTTCCTCTTGCTCTTCCATGAGCCTCGATCGGTGTAGCGGAAATTAATTAATTTAAAACACAGGAGTGTAGCGATGTTTACCGTGACGTCACGTACCCGATCACGTGACCGCGCTCTTTGTTTTGGTTGGCAAAACACCAACCGTCCACCCGCCCGTCGCACCGTCCACCTTCCACCCGCCCGTCGCACCGTCCACCTTCCACCCGCCCATCGCACCGTCCATGATTCTTTTCACAAGCAGACCAGGTGCAGTCGTTGACTTCCTTGTGAAAACTTCATGTGCAATACTCGCAGTAATGCGACCCCTCCTCTGCTCCGACCAGAGAGGACACACAGCCTGACCCCTGGTAACTTTCTCCAGTTGTGCAATCTGGTCACAGGTTATTGAGGTCAACCTGCAATATAGCTGGTCACACTCTGCCTGGAGATCAGACTGTGACCAAGAGGAATACTCCTCCTTGTACAGTGAGGTTAGGGGCTCAGGTAGATACATCTCGTCTTCCTCTTCAGTAGCGGAGTCTGTCTCTTCGGCGTCCAGTTTTGGAATGAGGCTAAAAAATGCTGCATTTGGACAGACAGCTTTAAGATCTTTTAGCATATCCAAATCAGGGAGTGTTTGTCTAGGCTGGCATACAACTGTTTTGACTTCTTTCTGGCGGTTACGTTTGGCCAGCAAGATGGATTGTTTTGCCATCCTTTCAATGCAAATGGATCCGGAAGAATATCCTCACCATTCCTATAACTCAACTTCGATTTGTACCGAGATTTTGCAACAGTGTCAAGACTATTAAAATACTCCGAAACGATCGCATGTGTGTCGAGCGACGCCATTGTGCAAAACGAAAACTGCGCTTTTGCCAACCAGGCTGCTGCGCATGCGCGGATATGGTGGGTTTGTTTATAAACAGTGAACATCGCTATAGTAATGGCGCAATTATGTCTATAGGTGTGGAGTGATCTGATTTAGATTAATATGCAAATGTCAAAACGGTGGGTTTATAACTATAAGTACGACCAAGCATGGAAATGTAAGGAGATGAGATCCAAGTTTGCTTTTCCCCTTTAGGGAAATGAAATTTTTTTGGTAATAAACAAGAGGAAAACAGCATGAAGGTAAAATCAAACTGGGCCTGATTATGGAAAAGTAGATGTCGGAAAATCGTGAATAGTAGGATGAGATAATGGATACACCGGATGCAATTTGAGGATGTTGGGAGTTTTGCTCGATCATGATCTGCAGATGGAAGGAAGGAAAGGAGACCACCATAGGGTGGTGATGTCGGCCAAGGTGGATGATTGATCATTCCGTATGAAGAAACGTTTAGCTCATGATGAGTTCCTGAACTGTGATGATGAGCTGATAAAGCACCGGAGTGATGGAAAAGAAGGGGTTGTGGATATCTGAGAATGAGAGAACACGTGACGTTGTATAATGGTCGAGTGTACGTGAGTGTGCAATTCCTTTATGGGGTGTAAAGGCATCTTGAAATGGCTTTATAAAGAAACCAGCTGTAAAATTACCCAGTGTTATTGTAATGTTATGTTCTTCCCTGTTATATCTCGTACGCAATAAGTCGAAGATATGTTCCTCATTTGCCCAGAACTACAGCAATTTATAGTCCACCTTTGACCTCTTGACCTATGACTGTGCATGTTAATATAAATGTCCAAGATACCTTCTTTTTTCTTTTATGTCGTAGGTCGACAAGAGCTTTGCATTGCTGCTGCTGCTGTTTTTTGTGGTTGTTGTTAGAGTTCTTGTTGGGGGTCGAATTTTGAAATGTGCACACATTGGTCAGACAGCTGCGGGACCACACCCACATCTGTCTCTTGACTCCACCCACCATAGTATCGAAACTAAATGATATGGCTGCCATCTTGGTAACACATTAGGCCAGTAGGCCTCTGCTGATTATACACTGCCCAGATTTTTTGCATCATATTTCCATTGGCTTTGTTTTGGTCGAGTGTTAATCACGATGAGCTACCCCGAAAAGTCTCATCATATGTCGAATAATAGTAAGGTTTTATCGAGCCCATCAGAATGCACTGTAATCAAGTTACTAGAAAAATACATTACATAATTTTTGAACGGCCCATATTAACTTTAAACAATCTGTGACCGTGTAACGAATCAGCTGGTTCTGATATAACTGTGGAGCAGGGTGTCATGGATGAGAGGTGTCGAGTTAATTTTTAAATAGCACATTAAATGTGTTTCCCAATTGAACCTTTGCCGGATTATGTTGCAGGTTGTGACCATAGTGCGGTCATTCCTGTCTATATACAAAGTCAAGGCTCGTGGAAGAGCTAGAACACAACGGATCAGTACGCAACAAAACAAAATGAACTGCAGAAATAGGGGTGGGGGTACCAACAGTAGGATTGAGGGACAAAATAGAGCAGGAGTGGGACAAACAATGGATGTTGAAAGGAAGGAGGGGGAGAGGAGGACGCAAGAGGTGGACAAGATTGATACAGAAGAAAACTTGGGAAGGAAAAACTGGAAATTTATATGGAGGTGGGCTTGAATGTAGATGGGTGGAGGGTAGAGTGGGGGGGGGGGGAGTCAAGGGGATGTAAAGGGACAAGAAAATATCATGGTTTTGGATTAGGGGATGATCTGACATGGTGGTGGATAGCTGCCATGAAGACTTGGAGGGAAGTATAAGATTGAACATAATGTGTAAGTTGGTTCCACAGGCTGGACATAAGAGTGAATAGGTGGAGGTGAGCAGTGATTCTAGATTTTGTAAGGTGCACGATAAAATGTTTGGTGGTGCAGCATATGTGCCCTGCAGTAGAGGGTGCAAGACCAGAAAGGAGGCGGTAGAAGACAGAGAGACCACCGACCTGTGCGTGATGGCGAAGTGATAGGCCCATTGACTCAGCTTCATCGCGAGAGATTCCAATGACCTTGAAGGCCTTGGTTTCCATGGCAATAAGCTGAAGGTATGTGTTAGGGCTGCCAGCCCAGAGTGGAGAGCAGTACACCATCAAGCTGCAGATGGAAGCATTGTAGGTGTATAGGAATTCAGTAGAGCCACGGAAGGACTTTGCACGACAGAGGATGTCCAGTTGATGATTGACTTTGGAGGCCAACTTGGAAATGTGGCATTCCCAGGGAAGATCATGGCAGATATTGAAACCCAAAAGCAAGAGTGCCAAAACTTCCTCAAGAGGATTGTTAAGAAAGTAGATGGGAGGGTTTGACAGGCGGTGCTTTCTGAGAGAGTAGGTGTAAGATTTGTCAGGATTGAAAGACTTATTCCATGTGTTGAACAAGTTTGTGATTTTGTCAAGGTTTGAAGAGAAAGGGGTTGCAGCCTGTCTGTCTGAACGATCAGGGTTGTCACGACAGAGAGTGGAGTCATCAGCAAATAGATAAAGAGCATTCTCCAAGGATCATAGAGATCATTCATGAAGATCATGAATATGACTGGGCCCAGAACACTGCCTTGGAACACTCCCGGCTTACCAGAGAGAGACAGAGGAGATGAAGGGATTCCGTTGAAAACCATGTGTTGACTGTGAGAGTAGCGGAAGTCAATATCCCAAGAGTTGAGTTGGCATTGGATGCCAAAGGCAGAGAGTTTGGAGAGTAAGGCGGGATGCCAGACTGTATGGAAAGCACAGGATATATATAGAGAGAAGGCCCTGATCTCATGTCTGACACTGAGGGCCTCCATCCATTGTTTGAAGACTGAAAACAGCATGTGCAAGAAAGAATGAGCTCATATGAACCAGGATTTCAATACAAAATGGCAAAAACCTCCATTACTTGTTTGCCATTTCAAATTGATTTAGGCTTTTTATGAAGAAGTCCATATACAGTGAATTCAGAAAGTATTCAGACCCCTTCACTTTTTTCACATTTTGTTATGTTGCAGCCTTATGCTGAAATCGTTTAAATTCATTTTTCCCTCATCAATCTACACTCAATACCCCACAATGACAAAGAGAAAACAGGATTTTAGAAAGTTTTGCAAATTTATTAAAAAGAAAAAACTGAAATATCACATTTACATAAGTATTCAGACCCTTTGCTATGACACTTGAAATTTAGCTCAGGTGCCTCCCATTTCTCTTGATCATCTTTGACATGTTTCTACACCTTGATTGGAGTCCACCTGTGGTAAATTCAATTGATTGGACATGACTTGGAAAGGCACACACCTGTCTACATAAGGTCTCACAGCTGACAATGCATATCAGAGCAAAAACCAAGCCATGAGGTCGAAGGAACTCTCTGCAGAGCTCAGAGACAGGATTGCGTCGAGGCACAGACCTGGGGAAGCCTACAAATTTTTTGTTACTGCATTGAAGGTTCCCAAGAGCACAGTGGCCTCCATAATACTTAAATGGAAGAAGTTTGGAACAACCAGGACTCTTCCTAGAGCTGGCCGCCGGCAAAACTGAGCAATCGGGGGAGAAGGACCTTGGTAAGAGAGGTGACCAAGAACCCGATGGTCACTCTGGATGAGCTCTAGAGATCCTGTGTGGAGATGGGAGAAATTTCCAGAAGGACAACCATCACTGCAACACTCCACCGATCTGGGCTTTATGGCAGAGTGGCGAGACGGAAGCCTCTCCTTAGTGAAAGACAAATGAAAGCCGCTTGGAGTTTGCAAAAAAGCACCAAAAGGACTCTCAGACTGTGAGAAACAAGATTCTGTGGGTTTTTCAAACCCAAAAGTGGGTTCATCATCAAGACTGTGAGAAACAAGAAACAAGTCCCCTTTCTTGGTCACCTCTCTTACCAAAGCCCTTCTCCCCCGATTGCTCAGTTTGGCAGGGCGGCCAGCTCTAGGAAGAGTCCTGGTTGTTCCAAACTTCTTCCATTTAAGAATTATGGAGGCCACTGTGCTCTTGGGAACCTTCAATACAGCAGATATTTTTTTGTAGGCTTCCCCAGGTCTGTGCCTCGACACAACCCTGTCTCTGAGCTCTGCAGGCAGTTCCTTTGACCTCAGGGCTTGGTTTTTGCTCTGATATGCATTGTCAGCTGTGAGACCTTATATAGACAGGTGTGTGCCTTTCTAAATCATGTCCAATCAATTAAATTTACCACAGGTGGACTCCAATGAAGGTGTAGAAACATCTCAAAGATGATCAAGAGAAATGGGAGGCACCTGGGCTAAATTTCAAGTGTCATAGCAAAGGGTATGAATACTTATGTAAATGTGATATTTCAGTTTTTTCTTTTTAATAAATTTGCAAAACTTTCTAAAATCCTGTTTTCTCTTTGTCATTATAGGGTATTGAGTGTAAATTGATGAGGGGAAAAGTGAATTTAAACGATTTCAGCATAAGGCTGCAACATAACAAAATGTGAAAAAAGTGAAGGGGTCTGAATACTTTCTGAATGCACTGTACTTCTTATGTAGGAATGGCTTGGACACTCCATTCGCTCAATACAACATAAATCCTCAAAAAATCGACCACGATAAAACTTGTAAACCTAAAATTACCGACCACTCATCTGCGTAGAGTTTCCCATCCAATAACCCTCATTAAACTTTGGGACATAATCACTGACCTAGAAAAATGAGACCCAAACGTTCCCGTTCACCATTGTTCGTGTTTTTTTTATGACAGTCGAGGTCAAAATTGGTTTAAACACCTTAAACTTCTACTGCATTTTCTAGTGTGAAGGTGCAAAGTGATCTTAATTTTAATGGCTTGAAAGCATTCCACGAAAGTACTCAAAACTGCGTTTCTTTGCAAAGGAATAGAAGGGAACAGAGGGTGGGCGGGACTACGACTGGCAATCACTTTGATGGGGGTGGGGTCGCCAGAAACATTTACCCAAGGGCCAATCAGACCTAAATGGGTGTGGTAAACGGTGGGACGTTATCAGCGTTGTGTGTCTATAAAGTATATACAATGAAAACATGCACTGACTGCAAAGAATAAGAGTATAGCTGAGTACAAAGTACATACCAATAAATACACATGCATGAACTATCTGAGAAGGCTCATCATGATGGGTGTACGCCCCATGGAAGTCGGGGTGTGGGGGGGGGGGGGGGGGGTTCAAATCTTCCCCACTTTTCTCTGCTACCCGGATTCATCACAGAAGCGCGGTCACGATCATAACGCCAATCGGTCACCATGAACCAACCCACTCCCTCCACCCACTCCTCTTCCTCTCGCCCTCCCTACCCACTCGCCCCCCACCACAACATCTTGGATGTGAGGTGAGGAATCTCTAGGTCGCTCCCGGGATCCCAATTGGCTGCCTCCATGTCGCTGCCCACACACACATATATATATATATATATATGTATGTATATATATATATATATATATATATATATATATATATATATATATATATATATATATATAAAAATATATATATATATATTTTTATTTTTTTATTTATTTTATATATATATATATATATATATATATATATATATATATATATATATATTTCTTTTTTTATTTATATATATATATATACTGTATATATATATATATACTATATATATATATATATAATATATATATATATATATATATATATATATATATATACACACATGACATGCCCAAAAGTATGCGGACACCCCTTCTAATTAGTGGATTCGGCTGTTTCAGCCACACCCATTGCTGGCAGGTATATATTGTTGTGGTTTTGAGTTTTGTACAATAAAGGATAAATTTCCCCCTCATAGTTTAGTCACATTACAACATGTAGCCTCACGATAGTTCAGTTATTTCATAGTATGTGTGAGAATAGTCCTTTTCCTGTGTTAGTCTTGCGTTGAGTAGAATAAGGAGAGTTAGGTCCTTTTTGTTCTTCCATTGCCTTATGCCGCTTCCATTGCCTTATGCCTCTTACACCTCTTTGTGCTGCCTTTGGCTTTTTGGTGTGAATTAACACGAGGCAGGCCTAGCAGGTCGGGTCGGGACCGAATGAGGACGGCGAAGAAGCTGACGGTAAGCGCAAGCAGCCAATCAGGGCTCAAAGGGAGTGGCTGCGGCAATGCGTCACAGGGCGTGGTTGGAACGTTAGAGAAGGCTCAGGGCGTGGCAAAACTAACCCGTCGCGCAAAGCCCCCAAGGAGAGTTGAAGGACTCTCGAGTTGTTGGCATTTTGGAGAGCATCGAGCAGTTGGCATTGAAGAGCGCGGCAGAGTATAGAGTTACGAGATCAGAGAAAGATGCGCATGAACCCCATATAAGCGCTCGTATTAAAGTGGCGTTCGGTTGAGCTTAAGGCCAAGCCTATATTGCATTGGGTTACGCGAGTGATAGTGCGCTGGGTACTAAACGTGCTGTGGAACTGCCAGCCTCGCCGAGAGACACGTACATTCCTTCCCACCTTCCTGCCTCATCATCTGCCTTTTGTTTGAGGGACGCCTTACGAGGATTCCTCTTCACCGCCTGCTTGCCTTCTTCGCGGGACGTGCTGGGACCGTGGAGAGCACGCCGGGCCGCCGTTCCTCGCCTGGCCACCTGGATAACAGCGCGTGGACACCACTCTGCCTGCAATTTCCCTGTGTGAGTGTGATCGGGCCCGTGTCTGGGTTATTATAAGATTGATTAAGTTCTGCTCTGTGTCTGCTTTCTACCAAATTGTACGTAAGTGTAAATAATAATTAAACCTGTGTTCTTCCTTTGATTCTACTGCTTTTGTGATTTCCATCATTGACTAAGCGTGGTAGGAATAGAACCGCTCTAATCGGGGTCCAATATTAACGGTGACTGCACGGACCACGTGGTACGCAATCCACTCGGTGTACTCAAATTACACGTGGCTCGTGCGACGCCTGCTTCCCCGCTTCCATGGCGGCGCAGGTATTTAGGTACGAGTGAGACTTGGTCCCGAAACCCTACCTTGCGTTTGCCCGGAAGAGGCGTTTCAAGTCTCGGTTACGCCGACCCAGAAAGACCAAGGGGCTTCACCCCCCCCCCCCCCCCTTGGTAGGGGTAGGAAGGGCAGCGGAAAACCGTAACAATTGGTAGTCAGGAGTGGGGATTTGGAACTCTGGACAAAATTTTTGGACACCAAAATTTTGGACACCAAATTGTACAACTTGGCAATAACATTTGGTGTCGGGGAGTGAGATTGGACCTGGAGTGCGCTTCACGCACTCAAAATTACGAGCGGCCGAAATTTAGTTGAAGAATCCAAATTGTATTCGTACCATGGCTAGCCAAGGCGGTCGAATGTCGGTGGGGGTAGGAGTAAAGAAAAAATTGATGACTCAGGACCCAGAGAGACAGTTGGTAATGGAAGTAGAAAAGGGTGCGGCAGCTGGCAAAGAAAATGGTGGTGCCTCGCACGTGGCGGCGAGAGCCGGGCCCGCAGTGCCAATGGACTGGGGCCTTTTTATGGCACAAATGAGAACGTACATGGCAGAGTCAGAATGCGACAATAATAAAAGGAATGAAGAAATGAAAGAAATGAGGATGAAGCAAGGTGTAACATGGAGAGGTTGGAAAGCAAAATGGACACCCAGAGAGGCAAAGGAAGGTGTGATATGGAAAAATTGATAACAGCGTCAAAGAGGGACATGAAAAAAGCAGGGGAGGACATAAGGCGCAGGTTGAGCGTGGAGGTCGCATTGGGACACGACGAGGTGATGCGGTGTGAGGAACGCGTGGGGAGCGAGCTTGGACAGAGCGCAGCTAAATTGACCGAGGGTATGGAAATCGCGACACAGGGTGTAGAAAAGCTGACGGCCGCGGAATTGGACGAAAAAATTTTATGCACGCCGGCGGTCGTCGAAGAAATAATGGAAATTGCAGAAACAATTGTGGCCGATGAGACGGCAGAGTTAGAAAATAAACCACACAGGGGAGTAATGTGATGCGCACAAAGTTTGTATTTGCACCGTGATGTCGGGCTTGCTAACCCCAATAAAGGTTTACAGGTGCTGGCAGAAAAAGAGGTCCCCAAGGTGAGTAGAATTAATGGCGCGAATGTGTTTGGCGCGAAAAGGTTTTTGGCGCGCTTGGGACATAAATGAAACCCAGGCGGTCGTGGAAGGTCCATTGTGTGGTGTACGAGGGCGACTGGCGCGCGTGTGAGAGAAAAGTGTGCACTGGAGCGCGAGTGTGAGCAAGAAAGGTGTATGACGGAATGTGTGCGGGAAGAGTGTGTAACAGGAGAGTGTGTTACAGAGAGTGTGCAGGAGTGCACACCAGAGCGTGTTGCAGGGTGTGTAACAAGAGAGTGCACACCCGGGGGTGTTACCGAGTGTGTAACGGAAGAGTGTGCACCAGGGTGTGCGAGGGTGTGCGATGATTGGGTGTGCAACAGGAAAGTGCACACCCGTGGGTGTTACAGACTGTGTGCGGGAAGAGTGTGTAACGGATTGTGTGGAAGGTATGAGTGCGCCTAGGTGTGCAGGTGCGAGTACGGTGTGCGAGTGAGAATGCACACCAGAGAATGTGGAAGGAGAGTGTGCGGTAGCGGAGTGTATGGAAGGCGTGAGGATGCCTAGGTGTGCGAGTGCAGAGTGGGTAGCGAGTGGTGAGAATGCGGCTCAAGCATCGACACCAACCGGGGTAGCGTTTAGCGCGACGGATAGCCGACGTGAGCCCTTGGTGAGTTGTGTGCGGCAGGGACCGGCCGGGATCGGTGGTGCGGCGGTTTCACAAGGACTGCCGTGCACGACCCGTGCCGGACCCCGCCCTGTATGGTTGGTGCCGCGCCGTGGCGGCAAAGGCAATCGGTAAGGTTCAAGGGGAGGTAGGAGATTTCGGAGCCGCGCACCCTTGCGGGTGCGGTGCTCCGACCGTGGGCGGTTGGGCCATCGTGCGTGGGACTGCGAGGCCCCGCACAGAGATGGGCCCCTGCACCTTGGCCCATCCATGCCTCCTCCCATGGATCGAAAATGCCGGACGGACCCAACCTACAGGAGACAAACCAACCGAATGGATCGCTCCGCCTTTCGAAGCCGAGCTGTGACGATGTATTTCCGCACGAAGAGGCTCGAGTGTAGTCGACGAATGAGGATAGTGTACCCTGCGTGGAGGAATGGTAGTTTCACCATTCCTCACACGATCAGGGCCCATGAGCATTAAATTAGGGGGATGGCAGTGATAGGCACATGGGGGGCCAGCGATGGTTACCTCCATGGGGCACCGAAGCTAGCCGAGGGAGGGCTAGGATAATTGTTAGGGAATTTAGCAGACTCTACGGACCAGAGTTAAGTCGTGACATTTGTACTGTAGTGGGGATGTAGGTAGTTTAGATGGTTGATAATGACGAAGGGAGTGCATAGTGTAAAGGGAAGACGGGGAAGCATGAGTTTTAGGAGAAAAGCAGTTAGTTAGATGACGCTGTGTGTGTGAGGAATTGTGATGAGACAAGTGGAATTGTGTTGAGCTGTATGGAAAGTAGTGTGCGAGGAAAGAGGTGTGTGAGCACAAAAGGTGTGCGAGGAAAAAAAGGTGTGTCAAATAAATGGTGTGAGAATATTTGGTGTGGAATGCTTGGTGTTGAATAAAAGGTGTGGAATGCATGGTGCGAAGGATTGAATGGGGGAAGAGTGGAATCCATTTGCGAAAGCCCGGGGGGGGGGGGGGGGTAGTGTAAACCCAGGTAGAGGGTATAGGCAAAATTTGTATGGATATTGACACCTGTGGTGCAGGTAGTGGCAAGTAGTGCTTTGGAGGGTGCATGAGACTGTGGAATGGCTGGGCGTGTGGTTTCATTGGTGCGTATGGTTATTGGGGCACTCCGCCACTGGTAGTTTGTCAGCCAGGTGAGGCCGCAGGTAGACTCTGGGAGCCAGTTAGAGTAGTTGCGAGTTGTTGAGTGGGGCCCGAGGATCCAAAGGAAGGACCCAGGTTGCCCAATGCCAAGGTGGGCATCAGGGGGTAAAGAGCCAGGAGGGGCCTTCCCCAGTTTAGGTAGTCGCAGGAGCAGGTAAGCTCGGGTGGCGACTTCAGTGGCGGAGGTGCGCTGGTAGTTGGACCTGCTAGTGGAGCCACACGACCCAACCCCGAAATTGTGCAAGGGCACAGAGAGAAAAATTGGGGAGTGAGACCCAAATTCGGATGGCATCACAGAGTGTGCAATGGGAATTCGGGTTTTTAGAACCACATAGTTTAAAGAGGCCGATTGGCAGGGTATGACCCCGGGTAGTGTAAATGAGTAAATGTCATTAGAGTAGTTTGGATGAGAAACCCCCTTTGCATCATCCACAGCCATTCACCAAGGAGGACGAAGCTCCACACCAGGGCCAAGTAAACTGTTTGAGTGTAAGACGCATCATGACGTAATGGGACATTGTGTTTGTTCCATTCCTTCCTTCCTCGGAGGGATTGGGAGACGAATTTGGAGTGGAGGGAAATATGGGAGACAAGAGGTAGGGACGAATTTGTAAATACAAGAAAGGGCTAGGGTAGTGTCAGCCGACGATGGGGGTATGGACGAGCCTGCTCTGCTCGCTCTTCCGCGCCCCTTGTGCTGCATTACCTTGTTTTGCTGTGTACCTTTGTGCCCTTTCCGCTTTGCTGGTCGTGCTTTGTCTCTCCCCCCACCCCAGGACCATTTTGGAAGTGGAACTGTGCAGCACCATCGACCTGTGCAGCATTCCTTGCTGCACCTTGCTACATCTGTGCAGCATCCCTGCTGCACTTTGCTACACCTGTGCATCCGAACCACGCAGCACTTTGCTGCCATATCCTTGTGTTATAACTTTGCTCCCACAAACACTTTGCTGCACCCGTGCAACACTTTGCTGCCACAAACACTTTGCTGCACATTATACACTTATGGACCACAGGTTTTGTGGCCTTGCACCTCTGTTGTGCAGCACCTTGCTGCAAATTCACCTTGTGTCTTCGGACCACTTGTTTTGAGTGGCATGAATGTCACGCAGTCGGATCACATAGGGTTGGCCCTGCTTGGCAATGATATAAAACGAACACATGTTTTGTGCATTTTTATTATGGTGTGCTAGGGATGAGAGGATTTGTAAGTTTAGTTAGCCCTGAAGAGCAGGAATGGCCTGTATGCCGGTCCGGGGGCTAGCCGGTTTGATATATGCACACAGAAGATGCAAGAAGCAAGATGCAAGAAGCAAGCAGCAAATGTGAATTATTTTTGAGTGTGTTTTTGTGCTTTGTTGTGCTTTCTCTCCCCTCCAATCTTCTTTCCAAAAAGGACAGGTCCTGGGTCATAGAACTTTAAATAAGAGTAAGTTTTTGTGCTTGTATATAAAATGCTGCCCACTGGCTATATGTTTATTTTGACAAATTCCGGATTCGGTTAATTGTGGGTGTGATTCTGTTTGATTAGCTACTCAACGCAATAGGTGGGACATATTTTGTGTTTTAGAACTGTCGCACCCCCGGGTTAGAGTAAATGTTAGAGGGAACCACATCTATATGTCACATGTAAAAGTAAAAGTTAATTTTCCAGATCTTTCTCAAAACCGGTCGTTCCAATAATTTTTGTTAGGTTCGACTCGGGGACGAGTCTGATGAGGGAGAGGGGTAGTGTTGCGGTTTTGAGTTTTGTACAATAAAGGATAAATTTCCCCCTCATAGTTTAGTCACATTACAACATGTAGCCTCACGATAGTTCAGTTATTTCATAGTATGTGTGAGAATAGACCTTTTCCTGTGTTAGTCTTGCATTGAGTAGAATAAGGAGAGTTAGGTCCTTTTCGTTCTTCCATTGCCTTATGCCGCTTCCATTGCCTTATGCCGCTTCCATTGCCTTATGCCTCTTACGCCTCTTTGTGCTGCCTTTGGCTTTTTGGCGCGAATTAACACGAGGCAGGCCTAGCAGGTCGGGTCGGGACCGAATGAGGACGGCGAAGAGGCTGACTGTAAGTGCAAGCCGCCAATCAGGGCTCAAAGGGAGTGGCTGCGGCAATGCGTCACAGGGCGTGGTTGGAACGTTCGAGAAGGCTCAGGGTGTGGCAAATATAACCCATCGCGCAAAGCCCCCAAGGAGAGTTGAAGGAGTTGAAGGACTCTCGAGTTGTTGGCATTTTGGAGAGCATCGAGCAGTTGGCATTGAAGAGCGCGGCAGAGTATAGAGTTACGAGATCAGAGAAAGATGCGCATGAACCCCATATAAGCGCTCGTATTAAAGTGGCATTCGGTTGAGCTTAAGGCCAAGCCTATATTGCATTGGGTTACGCGAGTGATAGTGCGCTGGGTACTAAACGTGCTGTGGAACTGCCAGCCTCGCCGAGAGACACGTACATTCCTTCCCACCTTCCTGCCTCATCATCTGCCTTTTGTTTGAGGGACGCCTTACGAGGATTCCTCTTCACCGCCTGCTTGCCTTCTTCGCGGGACGTGCTGGGACCGTGGAGAGCACGCCGGGCCGCCGTTCCTCGCCGGGCCACCTGGATAACAGCGCGTGGACACCACTCTGCCTGCAATTTCCCTGTGTGAGTGTGATCGGGCCCGTGTCTGGGTTATTATAAGATTGATTAAGTTCTGCTCTGTGTCTGCTTTCTACCAAATTGTACGTAAGTGTAAATAATAATTAAACCTGTGTTCATCCTTTGATTCTACTGCTTTTGTGATTTCCATCATTGACTAAGCGTGGTAGGAATAGAACCGCTCTAATCGGGGTCCAATATTAACGGTGACTGCACGGACCACGTGGTACGCAATCCACTCGGTGCACTCAAATTACACGTGGCTCGTGCGACGCCTGCTTCCCCGCTTCCATGGCGGCGCAGGTATTTAGGTACGAGTGAGACTTGGTCCCGAAACCCTACCTTGCGTTTGCCCGGAAGAGACGTTTCAAGTCTCGGTTACGCCGACCCAGAAAGACCAAGGGGCTTCACCCCCCCCCCCCCCTTGGTAGGGGTAGGAAGGGCGGCGGAAAACCGTGACAATTGGTAGTCAGGAGTGGGGATTTGGAACTCTGGACAAAATTTTTGGACACCAAAATTTTGGACACCAAATTGTACAACTTGGCAGTAACATTTGGTGTCGGGGAGTGAGATTGGACCTGGAGTGCGCTTCACGCACTCAAAATTACGAGCGGCCGAAATTTAGTTGAAGAATCCAAATTGTATTCGTACCATGGCTAGCCAAGGCGGTCGAATGCCGGTGGGGGTAGGAGTAAAGAAAAAATTGATGACTCAGGACCCAGAGAGACAGTTGGTAATGGAAGTAGAAAAGGGTGCGGCAGCTGGCAAAGAAAATGGTGGTGCCTCGCACGTGGCGGCGAGAGCCGGGCCCGCAGTGCCAATGGACTGGGGCCTTTTTATGGCACAAATGAGAACGTACATGGCAGAGTCAGAATGCGACAATAATAAAAGGAATGAAGAAATGAAAGAAATGAGGATGAAGCAAGGTGTAACATGGAGAGGTTGGAAAGCAAAATGGACACCCAGAGAGGCAAAGGAAGGTGTGATATGGAAAAATTGATAACAGCGTCAAAGAGGGACATGAAAAAAGCAGGGGAGGACATAAGGCGCAGGTTGAGCGTGGAGGTCGCATTGGGACACGACGAGGTGATGCGGTGTGAGGAACGCGTGGGGAGCGAGCTTGGACAGAGCGCAGCTAAATTGACCGAGGGTATGGAAATCGCGACACAGGGTGTAGAAAAGCTGACGGCCGCGGAATTGGACGAAAAAATTTTATGCACGCCGGCGGTCGTCGAAGAAATAATGGAAATTGCAGAAACAATTGTGGCCGATGAGACGGCAGAGTTAGAAAATAAATCACACAGGGGAGTAATGTGATGCGCACAAAGTTTGTATTTGCACCGTGATGTCGGGCTTGCTAACCCCAATAAAGGTTTACAGGTGCTGGCAGAAAAAGAGGTCCCCAAGGTGAGTAGAATTAATGGCGCGAATGTGTTTGGCGCGAAAAGGTTTTTGGCGCGCTTGGGACATAAATGAAACCCAGGCGGTCGTGGAAGGTCCATTGTGCGGTGTACGAAGGCGACTGGCGCGCGTGTGAGAGAAAAGTGTGCACTGGAGCGCGAGTGTGAGCAAGAAAGGTTTATGACGGAATGTGTGCGGGAAGAGTGTGTAACAGGAGAGTGTGTTACAGAGAGTGTGCAGGAGTGCACACCAGAGCGTGTTGCAGGGTGTGTAACAAGAGAGTGCACACCCGGGGGTGTTACCGAGTGTGTAACGGAAGAGTGTGCACCAGGGTGTGCGAGGGTGTGCGATGATTGGGTGTGCAACAGGAAAGTGCACACCCGTGGGTGTTACAGACTGTGTGCGGGAAGAGTGTGTAACGGATTGTGTGGAAGGTATGAGTGCGCCTAGGTGTGCAGGTGCGAGTACGGTGTGCGAGTGAGAATGCACACCAGAGAATGTGGAAGGAGAGTGTGCGGTAGCGGAGTGTATGGAAGGCGTGAGGATGCCTAGGTGTGCGAGTGCAGAGTGGGTAGCAAGTGGTGAGAATGCGGCTCAAGCATCGACACCAACCGGGGTAGCGTTTAGCGCGACGGATAGCCGACGTGAGCCCTTGGTGAGTTGTGTGCGGCAGGGACCGGCCGGGATCGGTGGTGCGGCGGTTTCACAAGGACTGCCGTGCACGACCCGTGCCGGACCCCGCCCTGTATGGTTGGTGCCGCGCCGTGGCGGCAAAGGCAATCGGTAAGGTTCAAGGGGAGGTAGGAGATTTCGGAGCCGCGCACCCTTGCGGGTGCGGTGCTCCGACCGTGGGCGGTTGGGCCATCGTGCGTGGGACTGCGAGGCCCCGCACAGAGATGGGCCCCTGCACCTTGGCCCATCCATGCCTCCTCCCCTGGATCGAAAATGCCGGACGGACCCAACCTACAGGAGACAAACCAACCGAATGGATCGCTCCGCCTTTCGAAGCCGAGCTGTGACGATGTATTTCCGCACGAAGAGGCTCGAGTGTAGTCGACGAATGAGGATAGTGTACCCTGCGTGGAGGAATGGTAGTTTCACCATTCCTCACACGATCAGGGCCCATGAGCATTAAATTAGGGGGATGGCAGTGATAGGCACATGGGGGGCCAGCGATGGTTACCTCCATGGGGCACCGAAGCTAGCCGAGGGAGGGCTAGGATAATTGTTAGGGAATTTAGCAGACTCTACGGACCAGAGTTAAGTCGTGACATTTGTACTGTAGTGGGGATGTAGGTAGTTTAGATGGTTGATAATGACGAAGGGAGTGCATAGTGTAAAGGGAAGACGGGGAAGCATGAGTTTTAGGAGAAAAGCAGTTCGTTAGATGACGCTGTGTGTGTGAGGAATTGTGATGAGACAAGTGGAATTGTGTTGAGCTGTATGGAAAGTAGTGTGCGAGGAAAGAGGTGTGTGAGCACAAAAGGTGTGCGAGGAAAAAAAGGTGTGTCAAATAAATGGTGTGAGAATATTTGGTGTGGAATGCTTGGTGTTGAATAAAAGGTGTGGAATGCATGGTGCGAAGGATTGAATGGGGGAAGAGTGGAATCCATTCGCGAAAGCCCCGGGGGGGGGGGGGGGTAGTGTAAACCCAGGTAGAGGGTATAGGCAAAATTTGTATGGATATTGACACCTGTGGTGCAGGTAGTGGCAAGTAGTGCTTTGGAGGGTGCATGAGACTGTGGAATGGCTGGGCGTGTGGTTTCATTGGTGCGTATGGTTATTGGGGCACTCCGCCACTGGTAGTTTGTCGGCCAGGTGAGGCCGCAGGTAGACTCTGGCAGCCAGTTAGAGTAGTTGCGAGTTGTTGAGTGGGGCCCGAGGATCCAAAGGAAGGACCCAGGTTGCCCAATGCCAAGGTGGGCATCAGGGGGTAAAGAGCCAGGAGGGGCCTTCCCCAGTTTAGGTAGTCGCAGGAGCAGGTAAGCTCGGGTGGCGACTTCAGTGGCGGAGGTGCGCTGGTAGTTGGACCTGCTAGTGGAGCCACACGACCCAACCCCGAAATTGTGCAAGGGCACAGAGAGAAAAATTGGGGAGTGAGACCCAAATTCGGATGGCATCACAGAGTGTGCAATGGGAATTCGGGTTTTTAGAACCACATAGTTTAAAGAGGCCGATTGGCAGGGTATGACCCCGGGTAGTGTAAATGAGTAAATGTCATTAGAGTAGTTTGGATGAGAAACCCCCTTTGCATCATCCACAGCCATTCACCAAGGAGGACGAAGCTCCACACCAGGGCCAAGTAAACTGTTTGAGTGTAAGACACATCATGACGTAATGGGACATTGTGTTTGTTCCATTCCTTCCTTCCTCGGAGGGATTGGGAGACGAATTTGGAGTGGAGGGAGATATGAGAGACAAGACGTAGGGACGAATTTGTAAATACAAGAAAGGGCTAGGGTAGTGTCAGCCGACGATGGGGGTACGGACGAGCCTGCTCTGCTCGCTCTTCCGCGCCCCTTGTGCTGCATTACCTTGTTTTGCTGTGTACCTTTGTGCCCTTTCCGCTTTGCTGGTCGTGCTTTGTCTCTCCCCCCACCCCAGGACCATTTTGGAAGTGGAACTGTGCAGCACCATCGACCTGTGCAGCATTCCTTGCTGCACCTTGCTACATCTGTGCAGTATCCCTGCTGCACTTTGCTACACCTGTGCAGCCGAACCACGCAGCACTTTGCTGCCATATCCTTGTGTTATAACTTTGCTGCACATGTGCAGCACTTTGCTCCCACAAACACTTTGCTGCACCCATGCAACACTTTGCTGCCACAAACACTTTGCTGCACATTATACACTTATGGACCACAGGTTTTGTGGCCTTGCACCTCTGTTGTGCAGCACCTTGCTGCAAATTCACCTTGCGTCTTCGGACCACTTGTTTTGAGTGGCATGAATGTCACGCAGTCGGATCACATAGGGTTGGCCCTGCTTGGCAATGATATAAAACGAACACATGTTCTGTGCATTTTTATTATGGTGTGCTAGGGATGAGAGGATTTGTAAGTTTAGTTAGCCCTGAAGAGCAGGAATGGCCTGTATGCCGGTCCGGGGGCTAGCCGGTTTGATATATGCACACAGAAGATGCAAGAAGCAAGATGCAAGAAGCAAGCAGCAAATGTGAATTATTTTTGAGTGTGTTTTTGTGCTTTGCTGTGCTTTCTCTCCCCTCCAATCTTCTTTCCAAAAAGGACAGGTCCTGGGTCATAGAACTTTAAATAAGAGTAAGTTTTTGTGCTTGTATATAAAATGCTGCCCACTGGCTATATGTTTATTTTGACAAATTCCGGATTCGGTTAATTGTGGGTGTGATTCTGTTTGATTAGCTACTCAACGCAATAGGTGGGACATATTTTGTGTTTTAAAACTGTCGCACCCCCGGGTTAGAGTAAATGTTAGAGGGAACCACATCTATATGTCACATGTAAAAGTAAAAGTTAATTTTCCAGATCTTTCTCAAAACCGGTCGTTCCAATAATTTTTGTTAGGTTCGACTCGGGGACGAGTCTGACGAGGGAGAGGGGTAGTGTTGCGGTTTTGAGTTTTGTACAATAAAGGATAAATTTCCCCCTCATAGTTTAGTAGTGTAGCAGCATAGCAAACCTGTTGTGCATTTTGTGATACAAGCACCAAATTTGGCACAAATGTACATTAATATGTTGCGAACATTTTCAGATATTGGGCCACTTGAAATTCCGTAATTCTTTTTTTCAAATTTTTTCAAATTTCGTAATTTCAAATTTTTCGGGTGACACCGTCACAATTTCGGTCTTCGAGGCCGGCCGATATAGTGGGGCGGCTTAGCCCAAATATTCAAAAGAATTGTGCATTTTGTGATACAAGCACCAAATTTGGCACAAATGTACATTAATATGTTGCGAACATTGTGTGGTCAGCAATGAAGACGAGAGTCTGAATTACATGTATGCAAAAGACCTTGTGAACCAGTGAAGCAAATACACGGGTAAGCATGAATTAAATCTAGGGCATGATATAATTTCCATGATGTTTACCTCTACACTCAATGGTGGAAGGAGGTAATGTTTTGATCCCAGCTTGTCTGTATGTCTGTTAGTCCACAAAATTCCAGACAAAGCTTGTAGTAGTGGTAGTTGTAGTGGTAGTGGTGATAACAGAAATTGTTATATAGAACTGAACTTATATTATTATTATATGCAGAAAATAACTTCATTTCTATATGCCCTGCAGTGGACAGGTTAATTGGTTTATGCACTGAAGGGGTCACCCTGGTGTGCACTGCTGTGTTCTGCCTCACTGAGTTGTTCAGGTATGATGTACTCAGCACAAGCTTCCGGTCGGCCCGGAGGTGGGGGGTGCGGGGCCTGTCACGGAACGTCAAAACAAACGGCCTGCCGGGGCCGCCCAAAAGTCGGGCGTGAGGGGCGCGTCCACTAATGGAACGCCTCTCGCTTCCCAGATCGAGGGCCACGTGGTCAGGAGAACCTCGTCCCTTCCGGTCACACTTTGCCTATCGGCCGGCCTCGAAGACCGAAATTGTGACGGTGTCACCCGAAAAATTTGAAATTACGAAATTTGAAAAAATTTGAAAAAGAAAATTACGGAATTTCAAGTGGCCCAATATCTGAAAATGTTCGCAACATATTAATGTACATTTGTGCCAAATTTGGTGCTTGTTTCACAAAATGCACAATTCTTTTGAATATTTGGACTAAGCCGCCCCACTATAGTCACATTACAACATGTAGCCTCACGATAGTTCAGTTATTTCATAGTATGTGTGAGAATAGTCCTTTTCCTGTGTTAGTCTTGCATTGAGTAGAATAAGGAGAGTTAGGTCCTTTTCGTTCTTCCATTGCCTTATGCCGCTTCCATTGCCTTATGCCGCTTCCATTGCCTTATGCCTCTTATGCCTCTTTGTGCTGCCTTTGGCTTTTTGGCGCGAATTAACACGAGGCAGGCCTAGCAGGTCGGGTCGGGACCGAATGAGGACGGCGAAGAGGCTGACTGTAAGTGCAAGCCACCAATCAGGGCTCAAAGGGAGTGGCTGCGGCAATGCGTCACAGGGCGTGGTTGGAACGTTCGAGAAGGCTCAGGGTGTGGCAAATATAACCCATCGCGCAAAGCCCCCAAGGAGAGTTGAAGGAGTTGAAGGACTCTCGAGTTGTTGGCATTTTGGAAAGCATCGAGCAGTTGGCATTGAAGAGTGCGGCAGAGTATAGAGTTACGAGATCGTAGAAAGACGCACATGAACCAAGATGCACGCTCGTATTAAAGTGGCGCTCGGTTGAGCTTAAGGCCGAGCCTATATTGCATTGGGTTACGCGAGTGATAGCGCGCTGGTTACTAAACACGCTGTGGAACCACCAACCGCGCCGAGAGACGCATACATTCCTTCCTGCCTTCCTGCCTCATCATCTGCCTTTTGTTCGAGGGATGCGCTATGAGGATTCCTCTTCACCGCCTGCTTGCCTTCTTTGCAGGACGTGCTGGGACCGTGGAGAGCATGCCGGGCCATCGTTCCTGGACGACCAAGGCAGCGTGTGGACACCACTCTGCCTGCAATTTCCCTGTGTGAGTGCGATTGGGCCCATGTCTGGGTTATTATAAGATTGATTAAGTTCTGCTCTGTGTCTGCTTTCTACCAAATTGTACATAAGTGTAAATAATAATTAAACCTGTGTTCTTCCTTTGATTCTCCCGCTTTTGTGATTTCCATCATTGACTAAGCGTGGTACGAATAGAACCGCTCTAATCGGGGTCCAATATTAACGGTGACTGCATGGACCACGTGGTACGCAATCCGCTCGGAGTACTCAAATTACACGTGGCTCGTGCGAGGCTTGCTTCCCCGCTTCCATGGCGGCGCAGGTATTTAGGTACGAGCGAGACTTGGTCCCGAAAACCTACCTTGCGTTTGCCCGGAAGAGGCGTTTCAAGTCTCGGTTACGCTGGCCCAGAAAGACCAAGGGGCTTAATCCCCCCCTTTGTAGGGGTAGGAAGGGCGGCGGAAAACCGTAACAATATAATCAAGCACATAGCCATGCAATCTCCATAGACGAGCATTGGCAGTAGAATGGGCCATACCAAAGAGCTCAGTTACTTTCAACGTGGCACCGTTATAGGATGCCATCTTTCCAACAAGTCAGTTCATCAAATTTCTTTCATGCTGGAGCTGCCCCGGTCAACTGTAAGTGCTGTTATTGTGAAGTGGAACAGCAGCTTAGCCGCGACGTGGTAGGCTACACAAGCTCAGAGAATGGGACCGCCAGGTGCTGAAGCACGTAGCATGTAAAAATCGTCTCTCCTCAGTTGCAACACTCACTACCGAGTTCCAAACTGCCTCTGGAAGCAACGTCAGCACAACAACTGTTTGTGGGGAGCTTCATGAAATGGGTTTCCATGGCTGAGCAGCCGCACACAAGCCAAAGATCACCATGCGCAATGCCAGCTTCGGCTGTAGTGGTGTAAAGCTCCCTCACATTGGACTCTGGAACACTGGAAACGCGTTCACTGGAGTGATAAATCACACTTCACCATCTGGCAGTCTGAAGGACAAATCTGTGTTTGGTGGAGGAGGAATAATGGTCTAGGGCTGTTTTTAATTTTCGGGCTAGGCCCCTTAGTTGCAGTGAAGGGAAATCTTAACACTACAGCATACAATGACATTCTAGACAATTGATAGATAAAATAAAACAACTAGATAAAAGTTCAAGTTTGCACAACGACTTTGGCGGTAATATGTATGTACTAACGTGACTCGGCACACCGCGCACCTCACCAAACGTCGTTTCAGAGGGATAGGCATTTTTGACCATTTCGGTCTTTTGGGTCTTCAGGGTATTTTGGGACTTCAGGGCCATTTGGGTCTTTTGGATCCTCTGGGCCTTTAAGGGTATTTTGGGGTTTTGGGTCTTCGGGGTCATCAGGGTCTTTTGGGTCTTTGGTGTCTTCAGGGGCTTTTGGGTCTTAAGGGTCTTTTGGTTCCTCTGGGTCTTTAAGGGTCTTTGGGGTATTTAAGGATATTTTGGGTTTAAAGGGTCTTTAAGGATCTTTGTCTTCGGGTGTTTTGGGTCTTCAGGGTGTTTTAGGTGTTCCGGATATTTTTGGGTCTTTGGTTTTTTTGGGGTCTTCCGGGTCTTTTGGGTCTTCAGGTGTTTTGCATCTTCGGGTTGTTTTGGGTCTTCGGGGTATTTTGGTTCTTGGGGTCTTTTTGGGTCTTCGGGGTATTTTGGGTCTTCAAAGTATTTTGGATCCTCTGGGCCTTTAAGGATATTTTGGGTCTTCGGGGTGTTTGGGTCTTCGGGGTCTTTGGGATATTTGGGGTCTTCGGGGTATTTTGGGCCTTCAGGGTCTTTGTGGTCTTCAGGGACTTTTGGGTCTTTGGAGTATTTTGGGTCTTCGGGATGTTTTGGGTCTTCGGGGTGTTTCGGGTCTTTGGGGTGTTTTGGCTCTTCAGGGTGTTTTGAATATCCGGGGTGCTTTGGGTCTTAGGGATCTTTTCGATCTTCTGGGTATTTTGGGTATTCAGGGTGTTTTGGGTCTTCGGGGACTTTTTGGGTTCTCGGGGTCTTTGGGGTGTTTTGGGTCTTCGGGGTGTTTTGGGTCCTCGGGGTGTTTTGGGTCTTCGGGGTGTTTTGGGTCTTCGGGGTGTTTTGGGTGTTTGGGGTGTTTTGGGTCTTCGGGGTGTTTTGGGTCTTTGGGGTGTTTTGGGTGTTTCGGTGTGTTTTGGGTCTTTGGGGGTATTCCAGGTTTTTTTTTTTTGGTTTTTTTGTATACTGAATCGAGGCTCGTGAAAGAGCTGACATTTACTTCACAAACAAATCAACCAGACAAACAAAATATATAAAAAGAGGGAGCGGAAGACAAGAGAAGGGGAAGCACACAAACACTTGAGAGCACAAAACATTTAAGAGCAGGGAGATGTGTGGGAGGGAGAGGGCTTGGGGGGAGGAGGCGTGGGAAGGGGGGGGGGGGGGAGAGAAGTATAAAACACAAGGACACCAAGGACTTCCAGGCCAGAAGTTGGTATTTCAAAAAAGTGGAATTGGGGTGAAATTAGCGGGGGTAGAAAAGATCAAGGTTTTGGATGGGGGAAGATAAGAGATGGTGGTGAACAGCTGTTTTAAAGACCTGGAGGGTGGAGTGGGATTGAAGAGGGTGAGGGAGTTTGTTCCAGAGGTGGGAGAAAAGAAGAATGAAGGAGTGAAGGTGAGCAGAGAGTCTTGATTTTGGCAGTTTAACCATAAGAGGGTTGCAGGCAGATCTTGTGCGACCTGTAGGAATATTTGCGGGACAGAGCCCAGAGAGAGCTGGGGGGTTGGGGGGGGGGCAAGGCCAGAGAGGAGTCGGTAGAAGACGGAAAGACCACCAACCTGCCTGCGGTGAGTGAGTGAGAGGCCCTTGGAGTTAGCTTCATCACGGAAGATTCCAATGATTCTGAATGCTTTGGTTTCAACAGCGTGAAGACGAGCTAGGTGTGAGGCAGGAGCACCAGCCCAGAGGGGAGAGCAGTATTCCATTGAGCTGCGGATGAAAGCCTTGTATGTGGTGAGGAGCTCAGGTGTGCCAAGGAAGGACTTCGCACGACGGAGGATGCCCAGTCGGCGACTGGCTTTGGAGGCCAGATTTGAAATGTGGTTTTCCCAGGAAAGATCATGGCAGATAGTGAGACCCAAAAGCTTGAGTGACAGAACTTCTTGGAGAGGATTATTCAGAAAGTGGATGGTAGGGTTGTCCAGTCGGTCTTTTCGGAGAGACATCGTAAGAGTGTGAGATTTGTCAGGATTAAAAGACATGTTCCACTTGTTTGCCCAGTCTGTGATTTTGTCCAGGTCTGCAGAGAGTGCGGAGGCTGCAGACTGCCGATCTGAGGGATGAAGAATGGAGCGACAGAGAGTAGAGTCATCAGCAAAGAGATAGAGAGGATTTTCAAGAGAGTCAGAGAGATCATTGATGAAGACCAGAAAAAGCACAGGGCCCAGAACACTGCCTTGGGGAACTCCAGCCTGAACAGGAAGAGGAGATGAGAGAAACCCATTCAGGGCCACACGTTGACTACGACTAGAGAGGAGGTCCGCCAGCCATTTGTGGAGATTTCCATGGATACTAAAAGAGGAGAGTTTGGTATTTTGGGGCTTCAGGGTGTTTTGGGTCTTCAGGGTGTGTTGGGTCTTCGTGGTCTTTTGGGTCTTCTGGACCAGTTGGGTCTTCAGGGTCTTTTGGATCCTCTGGGCCTTTCAGGGTATTTTGGGTCTTCAGGGTATTTTGGGTCTTCGGGGTATTTCGGGTGTTTTGGGTATTTTTGGATCATCAGGGTCTTTTGGGTCTTCAGGATGTTTTGGGTCTTTGAGGTTTTTGGGTCTTTGGGGTCTTTTGGGTATTCCAGGTATATTGGGTCTTCGGTGGGGGGCGGGGGGGATTGAGTCTTCAGGGTGTTTTGGGTCTTTTGGGCCATTTGGGTCTTCAGGGTCTTTTGGAGCCTCAGGGCCTTTAAGGGTATTTTGGGTTTCAGCAGACTCAACGCAATTAAGAGTTCAGAGACTGTGTTTTGGGTGTTAATTTTATTTGAAGAACAAGAAGACGTTTTGGTCACATATAAACAAACATAACCGTATACGTTTGTTCTATTTTAATAAGATGTAACGTTCCATCCCACATGTTCCTTACCTCTTGCAGAATGAAAGGTGTGAAACAACCTGAATCTAAAGTCCAGCATTGGAAAGCTCTTCTAGTTATCCTACACTGCATGTTATGTTTCCATAAACATTTTCCATTATGTTTGATTTAACATCATCGCTCATATTTCTCAAGTTTCAATTCACGTCAAGGTTTTATTTAGGTAGTGATAGTGCACAGACCGTCAACAGCGTATTCAATAGAGGATGCCGACTCTTATTTTAATTGGATTATTTAGTATTCCAATGAGAACCTTGGCTCCTGATGCAGGGAATCCAGGTGTATTTGTGTTCCGAGCATTTGACAACGGAAAACAAACATCCACGTGGTGTCCATTGCCAAATGATGTCCTTGTGATCCATTTAAAAGTACATCGATCGAAGAATATCCTGATCTGGAGATTTGTATACCAATCCACCATGAGCATTCTTTCAAACTAAAAAGGAATATTAAGTACACCTTCATGTTTGAACAAGAAGAAAAAGACATAAAATGTCATAGCCCCCTGGGGTTTTAGTAATTTTGCAGTCTGGAGTTAAAGGCCATCTTTGGATGGATTACAAAAAAAAAATCTTCTGCTTATGTATACTCTCATGTATTGTCTTTGTGCCAAGTTTGAACAAAATTTGTTCATGCATGTCAATAAATAGTTGGGGACACGTTTAAGTAACAAAATGGCCGCCAGTCGGCCATGTTGGATCTGATCTCGAAGGAAAATGACATGCATATGTAAGCCATCATTCATTATCTGTGTGCCAAGTATGAACAAAACTGGTCCATCCATCTCCGAGATATGGTTGCGTACAGACGGATGGACGGACGGACGGACGGATGAGACACAATCCATAAGTCCCTATTTTGGACTAAGTCCAACGTGGGCTAATAACTACACAAGGTAGTGAATATACTGTAACCTCTTCCCATTGCATTTCTTTCATGTCCATTTTTTTTTTTTTTTTTTTTGTATGCTCAATCGAGGCTCGTGAAAGAGCTGACATTTACTTCACAAACAAATCAACCAGACAAACAAAATATATAAAAAGAGGGAGCGGAAGACAAGAGAAGGGGAAGCACACAACATTTAAGAGCAGGGAGATGTGTGGGAGGGAGAGGGCTTGGGGGGAGGAGGCGTGGGAACGGGGGGGGGGGGGGGTGGGAGAAGTGTAAAACTCAAGGACACCAAGGACTTCCAGGACAGAAGTTGGTATTTCAAAAAAGTGGAATTGGGGTGAAATTAGCGGGGGTAGAAAAGATCAAGGTTTTGGATGGGGAATCCAGATTTATACCTGAACTTTAGAATACTTTAGGCTCACAATGATTCCTGATACTGCACATCCAATTCCAAGAAGCTGTTCTCTTAACTCAGTTCACATTTAAAAATCGCATTCTTTACATGAACATGTTATCAGACTCGACTGCTGTTGTCCATTTGACTTGTGTTCAGGGTTTACCTGGTTAAGGTATCAGGTGAACCCAATAGCATGGGATCAAAACATCAAATTTATTGCACATTCAGGGAGGACACCTGCTTATGCTATATATGTATAATATGGATTATATATGGATGGATGAATGGAATTCCCAGCTTCAGGTATTCTGTGAACTTGACCTGCAAAGTACTTGGAATAAGGAGAGGACTCGGCCACAATATTTCTCCCTTGTTTATTACATCCTTGCATCAACTTGCAAGGGCACTTGATCTACAGATGATGTACGTTTCTATTCCTCAAATATTAGCATACGTGGGAACACGGAATCCTGCTCCTGGAGGATGACACAATGGTGAAATGCCCTAGAGCTTTGGCTTCGTGACAAGGCCCCATCCCGGGCCGTTCTTCCCTGTTTAAATTGCATTCCTGTCTCACTATCTGCCAGTCACCTGCACACATGATTTATCTTGGGGTTTTTCTCCCGTTTGGTTGAGTTGATACTGGGTTTTGTGGAGCTGTTTTAGTGAAGCCGAAATAACTCCTTACATAAAGCATGCACGCCTCATTCTGAGCGGCCTTCTCATTCCTGCTCTTTGGAAGACCCGTTGCTGTCTGCCGGACTTGAGATGAACATGTTGGGATCGCTTGGGCACACAACCGTTCAATGAGCTCATCCAGTATCCAACTGGGTACCTCCACCACCAAAGGTGGATGGATAGACGTTATGTTTTCACCCCCATCTGTTTGTCTGTCTGTTTTTTACTTGCGAACATCGAAGATTCTTCAAGTATATTGGTTGGTCGTGTGCATTATTTTGTCTGATTGTCTGTTTCTGTATGTCAGTCACCTAGACATCACAATTTTAATTCATGAAACTTCATGAAATATTAGAGTTGGTCATAAGCAAGAAGCCTATTGATTTTGAGGTCAAAAGGTGAAAATGTCAACATAGGCTAAAGGTCAACAACTTTGCAAAATTTCTAAAATCATCAATTTTTATCCCATTGACTTGAAATTTGAAGAGGATTTGCATATCTGGTCACTGAATTCAACCACCAATTTTTTTTGAGGTCAACATAAGCCAAAAGGTCAACAACTTATTTTAAGGACTTCACACGTATTGTGCTGTGCATGACATATTTCTTGATTGTTTGTCTGTTAGTCTGTTGAGTGATAGGAGGGTGTTTCAAAAAGATTGATACAACTTTGACTTCCTGCCATTTCTTTCTTTTTTTGACCGATACCGTTTTCCTTTAGAGGATTTGGTGGTGTTATCGTGCTATTTGTTCCCTGGGATTTCTTGCTCCATAGCTCAACTATGCCATCAACAGTGGAGCAGAGGACAAAAGTGGTGGGTCTGTGGTATGAGACTAAATCATATGTAGGCACCTGCTGGAGGTTCTGCCGGGAATACGACCTGATAACACGTTATGGACCCACAAATTGTGCCATTCAACGAATTGTGAAACATTTTGAGCCAAGAGTACAGTAAATACAGGGTACAGCACAACCAGAGCAAGGGCAACAGTCGCAGGCCAGCATCAGTAACCAAGAAGCCAACATCGACACCGTGAGGGATTCTGCAGTGGACAGTCCCAAGAAGTCCCACCGCCGGCGATCCCGGGACTTGGGCATCAAACCAACATCAGTTTGGCGTATCCTCACTAAGGAACTGAAGCTTTTCCCATACATACTCATACTTAGGCATAAACTGAGTCAAGATGACATGAGAAGTTAGACTTGATATTTGCAATTGGCTCAGTGACAGGATGGAGGGGTACCCAAACTGGATCAACCTGATGTGGTTCAGTGATGAAAGCCATTTCCACTTGAACAGGGCCATCAACAACCACAACATTTTCAACATTTTCTGGGGGCAAAACTACCTGAGGAGATCACTGAGAGGTACCTGAAAGGGCCTAAGAGGAGGGGCACACACCGAGAACGTCAATTACAAGGATTTTGCGTAAATGCCAATTTCAGACCTTGGGCTCTCACTAACTTTAGCAGTGACGTACTGCAATAGCAATCGGTGATAGAAAATACCATATCATAAGCTTTCAAGACATGTTTGGTTCACGTTCCTGTGGTTTCTGTTTCTTTGTAAATAAACGTTTAAAGCTGTATCACTCTTTTTGAAACGCTCTGTAGCATGATATCTAAAAATGTTGTGGATTGATTCGGCTGAAACTTGGTGGACATGTTGTGTGTGTGACAAGGACGAATTGATTCGATTGTGGTGAAGATCTGAATACAGATCTGGATACGAGAGTTTTTTTTAACTTCTTAGTGATTCTTCACCATTGAGTGATAGGACGAAAAACAATATATAGCATGATATTTCAAAAGTTGTGGACGGATTATAACAAAACTTGGTGGATGAGTTGCTTAATCGACAAGAACAAGCCAATTCGATTTTGGGTCAGGTCCAAATCGAGATCTGGCCTATCAGTGGATACAAAACTTAAACGATTCAGCCTGGTTGATGTTTGCTCTCTACCAAGTATCATTCTTGTTCTCAGATGTTTCCAGGTATAAATGCAAAATTGATGGTATTAAAACAGTTTTCTTCATAAATTATAAGAAAGACAAACATTTGCAGAGATTAAGAGGAGTACCACTTCCGCAAGTGGCCCAATTATTCCCACATCTTTGTGGGGTAGCCCAGAGAACATTTTTGGCATAAGTGTTTCATGTACCCGCGATTTCCGCTTCCGGTTCCTCCGGCGAGGAAGCATCCTTCGAGCTCTCCACATCATCAAAGTTAGGTATTTTCCCATTTGTGTCTTTATCAAATTTCCACTGGTTATTTTACTGTGTATGTGTTACTGTGTGTTTCTAGTTAGCCTTGGTTTGTAATTCGTGCAAACTTGTGTATAATTAGTCGGTTTTTGTTCGCACCGCGTGCAAAGCCTGGTCCCTCAAGGCTTCCTTCACCCCCCCCCCCCCCCATCGGTATTTTGTAAACTTTATTTATTTCCTTTGCTGTATTGCTTTTTTCTTTGATTTTTCTTTTCTCACCCCACCTCTCCCAAACATCTTACCCTTTGTCTAACGTTTAAAATACCAAAAAAAATTATATATATTTCCTTCTCTCCTAGCGGGCCCACAGCCACGTGCGTGTTGTCTCGCCCCGCCCCCTATATCTTCTTTTTCTTCCACCTCTCCAGCTGTTACTCACCTTTCCAATTCTAGTTTCCACCATACTCATTCAACCTTTTCTCCTTCTTTCTCAGATCCATTCCCTCATGTCAGGGACTTTTCCCAGATTGTTTTTCATGGTTTTGTTTAAATATGATTTAAATATGTTTAAACTTTCCTCTGCAGTGTTTTATTCAGTGGTATTTCCAACACGCTGTTTTGGTTCCTACTTAAAAGGCTTTTTTCAATTTCCTCATCAAATCATTCCATTTCAAAAAAAAATTCAATCTCTTCCTGTTCTTCCATTCTACATTCTCGAAACTCACCTTCATTCCACCCCTTCTCTATCATTTTCAAACGGATCTCTGACTTGAAAATCACAATAAACCCAATTTTAATAAATGTTCGTTTGTCATTAATCGTCCACTTTCTAAACTCACCCCTCCTCTCCGAAACTCCCCTCTCACCCCTCCCCTCCTAAACTCCCCCCTCACCCCTCCGTTTCAATTCTCCCCCCTCACATCTCTTCTCCTAAACTCCTCCCTTGCCCCTCCCTTTCAAATCGTTTTTTTTTTGTACACAACATCGAGGCTCGTGAAAGAGCTAACATTAATCACACAAAAAGTCAAACCGACACATAAAACACAAAATAAGGGGAGCAGTAGACAAGATGGGGAGAGAGGGGGAAGGACACAAACACAACATTTGAGAGCAGGGACATCGAGAGAAATGTGGGAGGGAGAAGGCTTGGGGGGAGGTGGGAGAGGTATAAAACATATGAACACTGCAAGGACTTCCAGGAAAGAAGTTGGAATTTCAAAAAAATTGTATCTGGGGTGAATTAGCAGGGGTAGAAAAGATCAAGGTTTTGAATGGGGGAAGATAAGAGATGGTGGTGAACAGCTGTTCTAAAGACCTGGAGGGAGGAGTGGGATTGAAGGGAGTGGGGAGTTTGTTCCAGAGGTGGGAGAAAAGGGGAATGAAAGAGTGAAGGTGAGCAGAGAGCCGAGGTTTTGGCAGTTTAACCATAAGAGGGTTGCTGGCAGAGCAGAGGGGGGGAACAGTTTGTCATTAACCGTCCACTTTCTAAACTCCCCCCTCACCCCTCCCTTTCAATTCTCCCCCCTCCCCTCTTCTCTCCTAAACTCCCCCCTTCACCCCTCCTTTTCAAATCGTTTGTCATTAATCATCCACTTTCTAAACTCCCCCTCACCCCTCCCCTCCTAAACTCCATCCTTACCCCTCCCATCCTAAACTCCCCCCTCACCCCTCCCTTTCAAATCTCCCCCCTTTCCCCTCCCACTTATAATCTCCCTTTCCCATTCAAATCTCCCCCCTCACCCCACCCCTTCAAAATTCCTGCCTCACCCCTCCCTTTCAAAACTGCCCCCCCTTCAAAACTGCCATCACCCCTCCCCTTCAAAACGCCCCCACCCCTCCTTTCTAAACTCGCCCCCCCCCCTACCATCTTTCTCCAATTCTCCCCTCTCCCTCCTCCTCCTCAAAGCTGCCTCCTACCCACTTCCTCTCCCTTCCATCTCATACCTCCACGTCCTCCAACCTTCTACTTTGCTCTTCCCCGGTCAAACAAATCCTCACTGTGCCTCATCCCATCACCAATCAAACCTTTTGTCCTCCTCATCCTTCCCTTTCTCCTAGCTCTTCTGCAATCTCTGACACACAATCAACAGCTCTCCATACCTCCCCTCTCACCCCTCATCTTACCCTACCCCTCCCCTGTCCTGTACCCGATGTTCCCCCTCCTTCTTCCTTAACGGTATGGACCTCAAACATCCGGGGCCTTCACTCAAACCTGAATGATCTCTCCAAACAAGTGGCTTGATCTGCTTAACCAGACTTGATCTGATCTCTCCAAACCAGACTTGATCTGCTTAACAGAAACTTTCCTCCTTCAAGATGTCTCTGATTTCCTAATATCTCTTCCTGGTTACTCCCTCGGTATGATATGACTCGGTATGACAGACCGGAGCCTCGTCCTGGTGGTGGGGTTGCTATCTTTATCAAAAACTCTCTTCCTCACTCTCCTTGCACTGCCCTCTCTCCAACACACCCCCAGGAGTACCTCTGGCTACGGCTTCCCTTCCGCTTCCACCTTTTGTTCATATGTGTTCTATACCGTCCTCCAAACAGTGATGACTCCATTTACATCTCGCTGTCTGACAACATGGACCAACTTCTATCCACTCATCCCAACTCTCTCTTCCTCATATGTGGTGACTTCATCTGTCATCATGCCAGCTGGCTGGGTGTGGGTACCTCTCTCGCCAGCCATGGCACCTCAGCAAAGGACTTCAGCGACCAACTGGCACTGACACAATCTGTCAATTTCCCGACCCGGATCTCAGTCAACAGAGCATCTTCTCTTCTCGACTTGGTTATGACAAACTTCCCTGCAAATGCTTGATGCTTTTCTTCTGCTCCAATCGGTTCTTCTGATCATGTGCTTGTTAAAGTGGATATCTCTCTGGCCATTCTCAGAGAGCCTCCTCAGCGTCGACGAGTCTGACATTTCACTCAGGCCAACTGGCACGGTCTTCAAGCAGCCATCAATCATCTGGACTGGTCTCTCATCTCTACTGCCTCGCACATCAACTCCTACTGGGAATTCTTCCAAAGTAAACTGCTCTCTCTCTCTCATGCATAGATTTATCCCATCTCGTCTTCAGTTGTCATACCCTTCCTCCCGTCCATGGTACACTGAATCTTGTGGTCAGGCAGTTGCCCTGAAAACATGGATTTTGGAATCCGCCTGAAACAACTTGCCTTCACATCATGGAAGGCAAATCCAACTGAACACAATCTCAGTTCCTTCCACAAAGCTCAGAGCAAGTGTGTATCTACCCTCTGGAGAGCCAGGAAACACTCTCTCTCTACTCTCAAGACTGAACTCTAAAACCTGTCTCCCTCTTCCAAATCCTGGTGGTGTCTCGTGAAATCTGTTTCTGGTGTTTGTTCCCCTTTCACCCCCTCCCTTACCTCAAACAGCTACACAGTTGACACCGCACGTGACAAAGCCGAATGCCTCAACTCTGGGTTTGCCTCAAAATCTTGTGTCCCAAACCGATCTCTCTCTGTACACACCTTTCCCAGTCGAACCCAGCTGATCCTGGACTGTGTCCTTCTCTCCTGACAAGGTGGAGAAATTTCTGTCAAACCTCGACTCTGATTCTGCAACTGGACCACGCGGCATCAGCTCACGGGTCCTAAAATCCTGCTCTTCTGCTCTATCTCACCCTCTCTCTGTTCTCTTCGCCCTCTCCTTTGCTCATGGTCATCTGCCATCTGTTTGGAAATCAGCTAACATTACCGCTTTACACAAAAAAGGTGCAAAACCAGATCCTTGCAACTACAGACCAATCAGCTTACTCCCAATAATCAGCAAGGTCATGAAATCCATCATCACTTCTGACAAATCCTTCCTCTTCTCCAATGGCTTGATCTCGGATCATAAATTTGGAATCAGACCAGGTCATTCTACTGTGGACATGCTGCTTCTGCTGTCTCAACAATTGATGGAGGTCCTCAATGGCAAACAGGAAATTAGAGCTGTCTCCCTTGACATATCTCGTGCCTTCGATATTGTCCGGCACTCCGCCATGCTCACCAAACTCTCATCCCATGGTATCCATGGAAACCTCCACGCATGGCTGGCAGACTTCCTCTCTGGTCGCAGTCAACATGTGGCCCTGAATGGAATTCTCTCATCTCCCCTTCCTCTTCAAGCTGGAGTTCCTCAAGGCAGTGTTCTGGGCCCTATGCTTTCTCTGGTTTTGATTAATGGTCTCTCCGACTCTCTGGAAAATCCTCTCTATCTCTTTGCTGATGACTCCACCCTCTGCCGTTCCATATGTCATCCCTCGGATCGGCAGGCAGCAGCCTCTTCACTCTCTGCAGACCTGGACAATATCTCAAACTGGTCAAACAAGTGGAACATGTCTTTCAATCCTGACAAATCTCACACTCACTTTGTCTCTCCGGAAAGACCATCTGGGCAACCCTCCCATCTACTTTCTCAACAATCCTCTTGAAGAAGTTTGTCACTCAAGGTTTTGGGTCTCACAATCTGCCATGATCTTTCCTGGGAAAACCACATTTCGAAGCTGGCCTCCAAACCCAGTCGCCGTCTGGGCATCCTCCGTCGTGCAAAGTCCTTTCTCAATGCTCAATGGAATACAGCTCTCCCCACTGAGCTGGTGCTCCTGCCTCATGCCGAGCTTGGCTTCACGCAGTTGAAACCAAAGCATTCAGAATCATTGGTATCTCCCGTGATGAATCTGATTCGGAGGGCCTTTCTCTCTTTCACTGCAGGCAGGTTTGTGGTCTTCTACCGACTCCTCTCCGGCCTTGCTCCCCCTGTTCTGTCTGTGCTCTGTCCCCCAAATATTCCTGAAAGACTCACAAGATCTGCCAGCAACAATTTTCTGGTGAAACTGCCAAAATCAACACTCTCTGCTCAACTTCACTCTTTCATGCCTCTTTTCTCTCGCCTCTGGAACAAACTTCCCCACTCTCTTCAATCCCACTCCTCCCTCCAGGTCTTTAAAACAGCTGTTCACCACCATCTCTTATCTTCCCCCATCCAAAACCTTGATCTTTTCTACCCCCACTAATTCACCCCAGATCCACTTTTTGGAAATACCAACTTCTTTCCTTGAAGTCCTCGCAATGTCCATGTGTTTTATACCTCTCCCACCCCCTTCCCATGCCTCCTCCCCCCAACCCTCTCCCTCCCACAGATCTCCCGATGTACCTCTTCTCTTCTGTTGTTGTGCTTGTGTGCTACCCTCTCTCTCCCTCTCTTGTCTGCCAGTCCCTTCATTGTATGTTTTATGTGTCTGTGCTTGTTTTCATGTTCAATGTGTTAGCTCTTACAGCAGCGTCGATTCTGTATACAAACAAAAAAAAAAATACAAAATAACCGGACCGACATGCTTGGCCATAAATTTGTGGCAATATTGGCTAATGTTTCCCATTTGTTCAGAGTGCCCGTGATAAATCGCCTACTCCTTGTTCACGACACGATGGAATATTTAACGTCCACCGACTAATGCTATCAGATGGGATACCCGGCTTAACGTCCATCTGTGGGACGGGGTGCCTCGTGATGCATTGTCTGCGAACCATCAATCGGACGGTTTGTACTCGGGTCGAGACAGCTCAAAGGTTAGTGTGCTAGCTACCTATACACCATCCTGTCGGAGACAAGGTGCCTTTTGTAAGAGACACAGGTGAAAGGCACGTGAGTGTATGTACATATGATAAGGCAACATCGTGTTGGTAAATCTTGTTCATGATTAGGTATTTAAAGCAAGTGTTTCGTGGGATTTGAAAGCAATCCGTGTTTTAATTATTCATGATGAAAATGGATTGAGTTCCACAGAGTTCTCCTTTATTTAAACACGTAATTAATGCAAGAAAATATGCAATTAACGTGGAAGCAATTGAATGTATAAACGCATTATCATTTTATGGACCTTCTATCCTGGGATCTGCAATGTTTGCTTATTATGCACGAAACATTTAAATACAAACTAACTTTTTATTAAAAATAATACTTTCCAAAACTGTGAAACTATTACCTTCATTCTCAAGCAACTTGTACCATTAAGCGTTTTAAAAGGAAACATTGTTTTGTCGTTAAAATTTTTGATTTCATTTTCTTTCCAATGCAATGCTTTTTATGGAGACTAATAATACAACATGTACTGGATGAGCAGAGCATACCTCCATCTGGTGAACAGTTTATGTTTTTTATCCCACTGATAGGCCGGTTATGGATTCAGACCTGAACCAAAATCTAATCGGCTTGTTCTCGTCACCTAACAAACTCGTCCACCAGGTTTATTCATAACTCGTCCATAACTTTTTTTAACATCATGTTATATATCGGTTTTCACCCGATCTCTCAATGGTGAAGAATCACTTGAAAAATTAAATAATTCTCACATCCGAATCAATATTCAGATCTACACTAAAATCGAGTCGAATCGTCCTTGTCGGACACACAACATCTCCACCAAGTTTTGTTCAAATCCGTCCACCACCTTTTGAGATATCCTGCCATGTATCGTTTTTGACCCTATCTCCCAATGGTGAAGAATCACTTAGAAAATTAAATAATTCTCATATCCGAATCCATATTTAGATCTTCACCAAAATCGAATATATTTGTCCTTGTCAGACACTCAACCGGTCCACCAAGTTTCGTCCAAATCCGTCCACAACTTTTTGAGATATCCTGCTATGTATCGTTTTTGGCCCGATCTCCCAATGGTGAAGAATCACTTAATAAATTAAATAATTCTCACATTCGAATCCATATTCAGATGATCTACACTAAAATCGAGTCGAATCGTCCTTGTCAGACACACAACATCTCCACCAAGTTTTGTCCAAATCCGTCCACCTCCTTTTGAGATATCATGCTATGTATCGTTTTTGGCCCTATCTCCCAATGGTGAAGAATCACTTAGAAAATTAAATAATTCTCATATCCGAATCCATATTTAGATCTTCACCAAAATCGAATATATTTGTCCTTGTCAGACACTCAACCGGTCCACCAAGTTTCGTCCAAATCCGTCGCCAACTTTTTGAGATATCCTGCTGTGTATCGTTTTTGGCCCGATCTCCCAATGGTGAAGAATCACTTTAAAGATTCTAGTAGCCGGATCCGAATCCGGATCTTCACCAAAATCTAATCATTTCGTCCTTGTGACATACACTACATCCCTGCCAAATTTCGTCCGAATCCGTCCACAGCTTTTTGAGATATTTTGTTCACAGACAAACAGACAGACAGACAGGCAGACAGACAGACAAACAAACAGACAGGTGAAAACATAACCTCCATCCACCTTCAGTGGCGGAGGTAAATATGAGCATCGACAATCAATCGTCAAAAATATCGTTTTTGAGTTGTTTCCGGTTTTTTTCTGTCAATATCATCAGTTTTCTACAACATCGAGGCTCATGGAAGAGAGAGGAGAAAGAGGCAGAGGAAGAAGAAGTAAAGACAATGGCATCAAACTATAATTTGGGGCCACAAGCAAAATGAATGAATGAACGAATAAGAAAAGATGAGAGAGAAGAGGGCAGGTAGCACAGCAACCTGCAAGTAATGGGGTTAGATTAGGAGAGGTTAATGGGGGTAATAAATACCATGGGTCAGATGGATGAGGGTGAGGGTTCAATAATTGATGGGAGAGGTGAGGAATATAAGAGGTGAAGTGTGCAGTATGATTTTGGAAAGTTTCACCAGGATAAAATGATTTGGAGGGAAAATTAGGCGATGAAAGGTCATGGGGTCAGTCATGCGCACCTGCCGCACCTCCACCTCGCTTTCCGAATGTTGACGATCTCACGTGATACGGCAATTGTCTCGGAGTTTTTGGAAGAATAAGATTTCAATTATTTATGTCGTAAACAAATGGTGTGCAGGATACGTCACGTGTGTCACTTCACCTGCGATGCTCCGCAAAAGTGTGAAAAGTTTGATGTTTCATTCAATGTTTGTAACTCCATGTGCCATATACTATATAAGAGAGATGTTGGTCTGTCTGTCTATGTCGCCATTTTCCTCAGAGATGGCTGAACGGATCTTCGTCAAACTTTCAGAGGTTCATCAGTGAGTGCCTGGGAGTGTTCTAGGGGGGAATTATTTTTTTTTGAACAAAAAGGTTTTTTTTTTTGGAGTTTTTTTTTTTTTTTTTTATCGCTCGATAGTGCCGAAGCCTTTTAAAATGAATGACAGTTATATACAAGTACACATTCGCATAAATAAATACAAAACAATCACCGGACATTTGAATACAAATACATCAAACAATTCCAGAAGTGTACGAAGTTGGTAGTACGGCTTCTTCTTCTTCATGATAGGCATCACACTTAATACAGAAACGGGATGAACGCCACATTCACCAGCATATATTCAACGAAAAGGTGATGAACTCCCTTCCTCACCCTTCCCTCTCCTGCCTCCTGCCCCCCTCCCCGCCCCCCTTACCCTGCTAGTAACCAATAAACTAATGTCATCCGACCCTTCCATCTGTTAAAAGCAGACATTGTCATCATGCAAACACTTGAACTCATCGAGCCAGCAAAAGGATTCCCAGCGTGAAAACAAAAGGGTTACCAGTATTGGAGTTCGTTTTTCTTACTGAACTCATCAACTTCAACACATTCAATTCCGAGACGACACCTGTTCATTTTCTCAAAACGAGAAACTTTTATAAAACTTAGCATCGCACGTGACCTCAAAACGAGTGTACCTGCCAATATGGTCGCATGGTAGCTCGAAAGATGGAATTCTAATTGGGAAAATCCTAATCTGGCTTGGATTTCCGATACAGTTAGTTGTGCGCTCTCAACTTCGTGCTTCGTCGGTAGTTTGGGACGTTAAGCCGGCTGTCCCATCTGTGAGTATTCGCCGAGTAGACCATTGCATGCCGGCACTCAAATTCTACATTCCTAACTGTGTGTCGCTGGGCATTGCAATGGCAAACCACCCAGTGCATTTGTTGCGGCTGCTTCGGACATCACGTACCCAGTACGAACACTACAAGGGCACTCGGTAGAGCGCATACCTCCACCAGGCTGAAACGTTTACCTTTTGTATCCCACTGATAGTTCGGATCTGGATTCGGACCTGAACCAAAATCGAATCAGCTTATCTTGTCGCTTAACCGACTTATCCACCAAGTTTTGTCATAACTCGTCCACAACTTTTTTGAGATGTCATCCCATATATCCGTTTTGGCCCTATTACTCAATGGTGAGGAATCACTCCCAAAAATCGAATCATTTCATCCCTGTCACATACCCACCTGTCCTCCAAATTTCGTACGAATCCGTCCACAACTTTTTGAGATATCCTGTTCACAAACAAACAGACAGGGGTGAAAACATAACCTCCATCCACCTTCGGTGATGCAGGTAATTATGGTCCCTTGAAGGATCATGTGGGTAGGTAGGAACAGCACGGCACTTGTGAATCCAGGAGAGCAGAATGGAATCCGAGTTGAGATTGTCAGCCGGTCTTGGCTGTCGTGGACCTCAGTGACTGAGTCATGACATTGCTATGACAACCTGAGAGTGACCTTTATATTTGTGTAACTAAAGGGACCGAACGGTTATTGTTTCATTGTAAATCGGTTAATATTTGCCTTAAAAGTCATTGTTGATGTTTATGAGAGCCAATAATCAACATTTGGACTGGCAGGATGTCCTAGGCCCTGGAGATGCTCTCCAACCTGGGTTCGAATCCCGACCCAGCTATAAACCATCTGCCCGGGATTAGTTGATGGACGTTAAATATCCCCATGGTGCCCTTTGGCGAGGAGGCGAGCTATCACTGGCACCCTGAACAAATTACAATTTCCTGCGCTAACTACTGCTGGGAAGGCAATGGCAACCACCCATAATAACCCTGCCAATAAACTGCAGCACCAACACTCTGTAACAGACTATGATACATCAGAATCGGAGAATGAGCAATTTTGATCTAAAGAGCTATTTTGCAACCGCGTGATTACAGATGTGACGCTGCTTTATGTCGCTTCGGAACAGTGTCGTGCTCCGCAATGCAGCACCTCATGGGGACATCGTAGTGGTGCGTCCTGCTTTAATCCGATTCTTCTTCTTCTTCAATACGATAACTGGGATTCTTCTTCATCAGGCGGTGGAGAGTTCAGAGGTGAGCAAACATAGTTGTGAAGTTATCAGAGATAAATGTGAGGTGAAAATGAAAAACAACCCTCAATGGAGAGGACTGTGTACACCAGTCTGTATGGAGATGACCAATCGGCTCACGAGGTCATCATAGTGACGTAGACCCCTCTGGCACCACCCACGTCATCCTGCACCTACCGTGTCCGGCAGTACAGGTAAGTGTAAGTTTTATTTGATTTGTACATTTCAATCTTTTTAACATTGATTCAGAAATGTCTCATTTACATGTAAAATAATAAATAATTGTCACTCTCATTTGGGGCTAAAACTTCTCTTACATTTGAATGAAAATCTTAGTTTTGTATAATTTATCAGCAAGATGTCTACATAAACAAATCCATTTATAATGAATTTAAATACTTTACTTCTGCCAAATAATTATAAACATGTTATCAATGGCAATCAGAAACGTCCCCAATGAAGACAATTGTGAAGCCATTGCAGTTTTAATGGCTCTCAGGAATATTCCATTATTGATGGGTTTGTTGAAATACTATTAGTTTAGGGGATTTCCACTGTGGGTCTGAGACTGCTTTGTGATCATTTTGAAATATCTTCACTCGAATCACCGATTATTCCATTGAAACTGGTTAAGGGGTCCAACATACCAAAGTACCGTGCTGGTTCTCTCCGAAAGTTCAATGTGTATAATCTGTCTTTTTTCCTGGTAAGCTAGTACGGCCACACAAGTATGTGTATACGAGTACAGGCACACGAGTACGTGTATACGAGTACATGTATACGAGTACAGGCACACGAGTACGTGTATACGAGTACAGGCACACGAGTACGTGTATACGAGTACGGGCACACGAGTACGTGTATACGAGTACGGGCACACGAGTACGTGTATACGAGTACAGGCACACGAGTACGTGTATACGAGTGCAGGCACACGAGTACGTGTATACGAGTACAGGCACACGAGTACGTGTATACGAGTACAGGCACACGAGTACGTGTATACGAGTACAGGCACACGAGTACGTGTATACGAGTACAGGCACACGAGTACGTGTATACGAGTACGTGTATACAAGTACAGGCACACGAGTACGTGTATACGAGTACAGGGACACGAGTACATGTATACGAGTACGGGCACACGAGTACGTCTATACGAGTAAAGGCACATGAGTACGTGTATACGAGTACGGGCACACGAGTACGTCTATATGAGTATGGGCACACGAGTATGTGTATACGAGTACAGGCACACGAGTACGGGCACATGAGTACGTGTATACGAGTACAGGCACACGAGTACGTGTATACGAGTGCAGGCACACGAGTACGTGTATACGAGTACAGGCACACGAGTACGTGTATACGAGTACAGGCACACGAGTACGTGTATACGAGTACAGGCACACGAGTATGCATATACGAGTATAGGCACATGAGTACACGTATACGAGTACGGGCGCACCAGTACGTGTATACGAGTACGAGTACACGTATACGAGAATAGCTGTTTTAAAGACCTGGAGGGAGGAGTGGGATTGAAGATAGTGAGGGAGTTTGTTCCAGAGGTGGGAGAAAAGAGGAGTGAAGGGGAGCAGAGAGTCTTGATTTTGGCAATTTCACCAGAAGAGGGTTGCTGGCAGATCTTGTGCGACCTGTAGGAATATTTGGGGGACAGAGCACAGACAGAGCTGGGGGAGCAAGGCCGGAGAGGAGTCGGTAGAAGAGAGAAAGACCACCTACCTGCCTGCGGTGAGTGAGTGAAAGGCCCTCGGAGTTAGCTTCATCGCAGGGGATTCCAATGATTCTGAAAGCTTTGGTTTCAACAACGTGAAGCCGAGCCAGGTGTGAGGCAGGAGCACCAGCCCAGAGTGGAGAGCAGTACTCCATTGAGCTACAGATGAAAGCCTTGTATAAGGTGAGGAGCTCAGGTGTGCCAAGGAAGGACTTCGCACGACGGAGGATGCCCAGTCGGCGACTGGCTTTGGAGGCCAGCTTGGAAATGTGGTTTTCCCAGGAAATATCATGGTTGATAGTGAGACACAAAAGCTTGAGTGACAGAACTTCTTGGAGAGGATTATTGAGAAAGTAGATGGGAGGGTTGTCCAGTCGGTCTTTTCCGAGAGACATAGTGAGAGTGTGAGATTTGTCAGGATTGAAAGACATGTTCCACTTGTTTGCCCAGTCTGTGATTTTGTCCAGGCCTGCATCGAGTGAGGAGGCTGCAGACTGCCGATCTGAGGGATGAGGAATGCAGCGGCAGAGAGTGGAGTCATCAGCAAAGAGATAGAGAGGATTTTACAGAGAGTCGTAGAGATCATTGATGAAGACCAGAAAAAGCACAGGGCCCAGAACACTGCCTTGGGGAACTCTAGCCTGAACAGGAAGGGGAGATGAGAGAAAACCATACAGGGCCACACGTTGACTACGACTAGAGAGGAAGTCCGCAAGCCATGCGTGGAGATTTCCATGGATACCATAGGAGGAGAGTTTGGTGAGCAGAGCGGGGTGCCAGACCGTATCGAAGGCACATGATGTGTCAAGGGAGACAGCTCTGATTTCCTGTTTGGCGTTGAGGGCTTATGTACGTATATGAGGACATGCACACAACTAGGAGTACATGAGTACGTTTCGAATAGGTGCCATTGTTTTTCCAATTTCCCACGAGCCTCGGCTCAGTGCAGAACCGAGGAATTTGTACAATCGTTTTGGAAAGTGTGGGAGTGTGCTATCACTTACCCCATTTGCCAGTAGATGTGAATTCGAAAAATTCTGTCCAAGTACAACTTTTTCCATGAACATACATGTGTTTGGGACGAGTCGATGTCTACCTTACATGGGCGATGCTGGACTGATGACAGGTGCACCGTGCAGGTTGCGTGCAATCTCCCATGTGGGACTGGAAGGCAAAAAGTCTGTTCAGGATCAGGAAAGATAATCTAAAATGCAAGTCTTAATCATTTGGCAGTTTAGTAGAGAATTTTTGATAAAATGAGAGAGAATCTCAGCAGGTTGTGTGTTTATTAATATCTCTGTTTTCCAGCTAACAAAACACGATTATCGGAGCCAGCATGGCACCGCACTCTCATTTCTGGTATGATCACGTGTTGAGACGTTCCAAATAAAAATCTACTCCACTACTACTCGAGGTACTCACTGAATCCAAGTATCGAACCTGTTAGTGCATCCATGCACAGCAGGAGACAAAGTATTGTAATCACTTCTGTCGTGTCTGTTGTGTCTGTTGTGTCTGTCGTGTCTGTTGTGTCTGTCTGTGTGTCTGTTTGTGGGTGCGTGTGTGTTAGTGTGTGTCTGTCTGGGCCGTACCTTTTTTTTTAATCATTTGAACTTTGTCATCAAATTTTCACCAAACTATTATTATGATAATACGGAGAAGGCAAATTAATAATTTGGTCAAAAGGTCAAAGGTCAGCATCACGTAAAATTATCAATTTTCATAGAATTGACCTGAAATTTCAATTTACCATTTCAGTTTTGTCATCGAATTTTCAACAAACCTTTATTATGAGAATATGGAGAAGACAAATTATTAATTTTGTCAAAAGGTCAAAGGTCAGCATCACATAAAATCATCCATTTCATCCAATTGACCTGAAATTTCAATTTACCATTTGAGTTTTGTCATAAAATTTAAAACAAAGCTTTATTATGAGAATATGGAGCAGGCAAAATAATAATTTGGTCAAAAGGTCAAAGGTCAGCATCACCTAAAATCGTCAATTTTCAGCCGATTGACCGGAAATTTTAAAAATTTGCATATTGGGTCACTGAATTGGTTCACCAATCAAAAGCAACAAGCCCATTGTTTTTTTTAGATCCAAAGGTCAAAGGTCAAGGTGTAAAATCACCAATTTTCACCCATTTGGCCTGAAATTTTAAGAATTTGCATATCGGGTCACTGAATTCGTTCATTAAACAAAAGCTAGAAGCTGATTTATTTTTTGTTAGATCGAAAGCTCAAATGTCAAGGCTGCATAAAATCATCAATTTTCATTTTTTAAATTTTAAACTGTTTTCGTTATGTTGAGCAAACACAAGAAGTGGACGACGGAATACAAATGGATGTGGATGGGCTTTGCATTTTCTGATGCTTTCTATTTTCATTTGGAGTTTCAGTTTCCCCAGACCACGTACATCGATCTCGTGACAGGTGCCAACTCAGTTTGACGCTTCGATCACGAGTGTAGTATTTTATAATCACATGGTAGTTGTGCTCATTTAAAGTACTTGCATGGGAGATGTTTAATTATTCCCAGCATTGAAATGACAATGTAGCTTGGGCACGAGGATATGTGAAATGCTGAAATGAAACGTTGAAAGCCATTTTTTCATTCGTTCCAGGGAAGTTATTATTTAAAGAGAAAGTGTAATACTTGTGAAACATGAAATCCACAAGCATGAAATTTAATACCCCATTAATACCTCGGCTCGATTGTGGCAAGCTTCGGTGGGGGGCAAGCTTCGTGCACACAAGCATTATATCATCAGGATGGCAAAGCAAGCTGACAGGTATAATGGCAGAGATGTATCCCTCCCATTAAAACTAAAGGAAGTTTGAGCTTTCCATGATTCATACAAGCCTGGGAATAATGGACTGTTTATGAATCTCGGGGTTTTTTTTTCTTGTCTTTGTCTCATTTGATTCTACAAATTAGTCCAATGGCCATGAACGAGATCTCCTTTACATGGTTACTTGTTATGGGTCGCATGGTGAGATGTTTCTCTCGTATTTCTAACTAGCTGAAGTTATTGGCGTTCCCGGGGGGGGGGGGGGGAATGGTGGGGATTTAGGGGGGTGGGGAGGTGGAGGAGGACAAATTTACCTGTGCGAAGAGTGCACGTTGCCCAGGTATAAGAGGAAATTGTAATACCCTTTGCCAACACCGCAAGGTGGTGCTACACAGTATACATTTACATAAAGAATTTCCGCTCCCTCCAGCCCCCCACACCCCCGCGTGAGGCTGCGGCCGCATTGCCTATGTTACCCTCCACACAAAGTTGTATTTGTACCTGAGTTCGGAGTTTGTAACTTAAAATATGTGGCCGTGCATAGAAAGAGACAGAGAGAGAAAGACAAAGACAGAGACAGAGAAAGACAGAGACAGAGAAAGAGAGACAGAGAAAGACGGAGACAGAGAAAGACAGAGAGAGAAAGACAGAGACAGAGAAAGACAGAGACAGAGAAAGACAGAGAAAGACAGAGACAGAGAAAGACAGAGACAGAGAAAGACAGAGACAGAGAAAGACAGAGACAGAGAAAGACAGAGACAGAGAAAGACAGAGACAGAGGCAGAGAAAGACAGAGAGAGAGAGAGAGAGAGACAGAGGCAGAGAAAGACAGAGAGAGAGAGAGAGAGAGAGAGAGAGAGAGAGAGAGAGAGAGAGAGAGAAAGAAAGAAAGAAAGAAAGAAAGAGAGACAGAAAGTGAAAGAGACTTTCCTTTTATTACAAAAATACAAAAAGTAATAATATTGTTACGGACGTGGTTTAGATGTTATTTACCGAGCGGTGGTATTGCCGCGACCGAACAGTTATTCCCCGACTAGACCCCGATTCCACCCAGACGTTGACCAAATCGCGCTATGCCAAATCAATGATGGAAAGGACACGACGACTGGGATAGATGAAACGACGCAAGGGGTACAGTTCTCAAGACCTCCGGAGGAGGGTATAATTACAGTGGTGGAGAAAAGGGGGTAGATTACACGGCAGAGTGAGGTAAAAGACACAGAAGAGATGGGCACTTAAATACCATCTTATCTATTCCCGGACAGACCACAGACAAACGGAACAAGGCTGACTTACACAGGGATTGATGGCAGGGAGGGACAGGTAGTTCGATGGCACAAGGTGCACCTTGGCTCGGGGACAGGATAAAGCACGGTCCAGTCCAGAAGATGCGGGGAGGCCTCACAGCGCTCGGAGGTGGTCTTGCTTGCTCCAAGCTCAGCGCGCATCTGACGTCACCACTCCCTCTGCTGCGCATGCTCAACGGGGAGTGACACGCCCTCGGCTGGTTGGTTCCGCCCCAACTGGGCGCCGGTCCGCCGCTTCCATTGGGTGTGGGGATTACCGGGCTCCGCCCTTGACGAGGGGCCGACAGGGAGCCCCTGTTTGTTAACCCCGTCGAGCACATGGCCAACCAAACCAAGCCAACCAAGCCGGAGTGAGGACGCGCACTCCCTGCGCTCGTGATTGTTGTTGTTGTTGTTGTTGTTGTTGTGAGGAAGAGCTGCGGGGAGGTATTGGGAGGTCCTAAACTTCCTAACGGTGCCATACAATCACATTCTGGTGCAACGAAGGGTCAGAATTAATGGAAACGAGTCCTTAACTGACAGACTAAGAATAACTAGCAAGATGTCCTATAGTTGTCTTACATGAGATGCGGTGAACCTGGGCACGACATTTAA
>NC_136273.1:65463583-65663583 GCF_964187855.1 Myxine glutinosa | reverse complement strand
ATTTTCATCTAATTGACCTGAAATTTCAATTTACCATTTGAGTTTTGTCGTTAAATTTTCAAAAAAAGCCTTGTTATGAGAATAGGGAGAAGGCAAATTAATCATTTGCTCAAAAGGTCAAAGGTCAGCATCACATAAAATCGTATATTTTCATCCCATTGACCTGAAATTTTAAGAATTTGCATACTGAGTTACCGAGTTGTTTTATAAATCAAAAGCAACAGGCCGAATATTGTTTGTTTTTAGGTCAAAGGTCAAGGTTGCGTAAAATCATCAATTTTCACCTGATTGACCTGAAATTTCAGGGATTTGCATATTGGGTCACTGAGTTGGTTCACTAATCAAAAGATAGTAGTCGATCGTTTTTTTGATCAAAAGGTCAAGGTTGCATAAAATAATAAATTTTTGTCCAGTCGACCTGAAATTTTAAGAATTTGCATATTGGGCATAGAATTTGCAATTTGCATTCTGGAATTCTGTTGCATAAATGAATGATTATTATGTTATGAACTAGTGTTGAAACTTTTCTTGTGTTTGCAAATGTAAATAACATACTGAGATCATTGCAAATTAACTGCACTTATTTCAAAAATCTTTTAAAGTCAAGAAAGCCTATTAAGGCTTAGGTCCTCAATTTGCATAATTATCACAAATATTTACTATTCTAATTAGCTGAGTGAAATGATTTTTCTGGACATAATTTTGAAGTTAGTATGTTAATTGTTGATATATTTTCTCATTAACTTTCATGTAAATCACACAATATACTCTTTTGTGATGTTTCTTCTCTGTTAGAAACTCTAAACCTTGTTCATAGTTTGGATCGAATTAAATGTTTTGTGTTGAGTTTCTTGTTGGTAAATATGGATTCAATGATGGGAATATCTGATAAATAAATCTGGTTAATGTTTGTCAATATAAAAACAAATTGTGAGTTTTAAATATCTTGAAAGGACATGTACAAGTGCTTTTGGTGCAAGTGCCGTTCGCAGTCAAGATTGAAATTCATACCTTGGTGCACCTATTGTGGCCAATTGGTGTTCAAAATTAAACAAAACAGGTGCATCGAGAAAGTTGTGGCCACCTCGGACAATACGCCAAGGACAACGGATGGAATCAATAGGATGTTGATTGGAGTATGCTAATGTTTCGGGCATGAACCCATCGTCTGATCAAAATAGGTCTGACAAAGGGTTAACACTTGAAACGTCACAGCTTCTCCTTGCTTCCCACGGTGCTGGGCATACCTCAATCAACCTCCTTTTGATCCCATCCATTGTTCTACCTCTCCGCCGATGCAGATCCATGCTAGGCTTTCACAATCAAGACGTTCTTCATTATCAATGGACCAAGACTCTGGAGGGACGTAGAGAATGTGGTTTTACAACTGCAAGGCTCTGTGTTCATCACTCCCTTTATTTTCCTAAGCGCTTTGTGCTGTATGAGTCGCACTGCTGCTTAACATTTAAAGATGTAATCGATCTTTTAATTGGTTTTTGAGACAGTGGTTTTGCTTGATTACATTTTTTGTTTGCAGGTTGATAGTCGGTGGAAGTTTTCCATTGCTAGGATACAGCTGGCAGGTTGCCAAATTGCTAGGTTAGCCACACTCAGCATTTTCTTATAACGACCTTCACTGCGTGCATTGCTCGCAAAAGCTTTAATCAAATGAACTAATATAAAAGGATTAATGGATAAATTATAAATACGTGAAGTGGTAACGTGGGGAACACATCCCCTGCTCATTCCATTAATTATTATGAGAAAAATTGCTTTGATTTATGTCGTTTCAATATTCGTCTCACTTTTCAAGAAGTGAAAGTGAAGTGAAGAAGTGAAGAGAAAGTGAAAGAAGAAAGTGAAGTGAAGTGAAGAAGAAGTGAAGAAAGAAGTGATTTCAACAACCACGGTTCCCGAAAAAGGCCAACCCCCGCTTTGCGGGGAAAAATGGCCTCTGAAGGTGGTTTTTTTCAAGAACGCATCCCCAACATAAACCGGGGTCTAATATACATATATGGTATAAAATGGGGGTGGTTGGGATTACACTTTTTAAACTCTTAGATGCAGGCGTCAAAAATCCTACATAAACGCCTCGGAGGCCCAACGGATGTATTCGCATAGTTTTTTTTAATTTTTTAATTTTTTATAGATTTTTTTTTCTTTCATATCCTTTTTCAATCCAAGTCGATGCTCATAGATGTTTATTTGCTCAGAAAATGTGGATCATTGTTCCTATTAGTTTGAAGAATCCCATAAAAGTAATGAATCCTTTTTTTTTTGGCCAAAATTTTTTTGAGTTCTTGGTTTTTCAACTTTTTTTCTCTAAATAGGAGTATGGAGGAGTATTTGCTCAAAAAATATGATTCACTGATCCTTTTATTTAGAATGTATGTGTCCACAACTCTCAAAAATCCTACACCTATGCAGCCATTGGGCCTCGGAGGCCCCACGAATATCTTCGTGTAGTTTTTTTCGTGAAGCTTCCAGAAACTACATCATATTGGCCAGAGAAAACTATAAATGATGCTCCTGAAGGAACTGCGCTCCAACGCGAGTCGAAAGAATTGACGCGACCAAAGACGGAATTCGTCCGAGTTTCTTTATTGAAACAAAACAGCTCAGGTATTCTGAAAAGCCCGTTTATCGGGCAGCAATATATATACACATTTATGCCGGGGCGTTTGCCCGGGAAAACCGAGACCGGGCATGCCCGGGTGTCAAGGGCGAGTCCTGGAAAGGCGAGTCTGGACATGCCCGGGCGTCCTGGACGCGGCCTGGCAAGTCGAGGCTGGGCGTGCCCGAGCGCTCTGGGCGAGCCCTGGAAAGGCGAGAGCGGACATGCCCGGACGCTCTGGGCGAGCCCTGGAAAGGCGAGTCTGGACATGCCCGGGCGTCCTGGACGCGGCCTGGCAAGTCGAGGCTGGGCGTGCCCGGGCGCTCTGGGTGAGCCCTGGAAAGGCGAGAGCGGGCATGCCCGGGAAAGACGAGAACGGGCGTGCTCGGGAGGTTCGGGCATGCCCGGGAACAGCGAGTCCGGGCATGCCCAGGAGAGGCGCGTCTGGGCCCGTCCGGACGAGCCCGGCATGGCGATCGCGCCCTGGCCGCGTCCTGGCAGGTGCAAGGCGATTGTGTACATTCAGCGGGAACCGCTACACACGCCCCTCCAGAATCGACCTGCACCGGCAGGGTCAATTTAAGGGGGGTCCGGATGACCCGGCCGAAGCGACCCCTGGAGGGTCGTGGGGGGGGGGGGGTCTGATCCGGTGGTGGGTGGTCGAGCGGGGTGAACTGTGGACGGGGGGCGGCCTCGCCGCGGAGGAAGGGCCAGCCGTGGTGGTCGGTCGACGTCCACGTGCGCCGGTTTGAGGCGGTCCACAGAGATCCGGTCCGACCGGCCGCCGACCTCGACGACGAAGGACTTGTCGCCCCGTCGCAGGACCCGGAAGGGCCCGTCGTACGGCGGCCGGAGTGGCCCCTGGTGCGCATCATGACGCACAAAGACGTACTCCACTGTGCGAAGCGCCGGGGGGACGTAGGACGGGGGGCCACCGTGGTGGGACGTTGGCACGGGGGCAAATCGTCGGGCGGCCTCCTGGAGGTCCGAGCGCTGGTGTGCGGCGGACCAGGGACTGGTAGCGTCGGGCACGAACTCGCCCGGGACGTGGAGCGGCTGGCCGTAGACGAGCTCAGCGGCGGATGCCCGGAGGTCCTCCTTGGAGGCCGTGCGGAGGCCCAAAAGGACCCACGGCAGCCGGTCGGTCCAACCGTCGTCCTGAAGGCCGGCCATGAGTGCGGCCTTCATGGAGCGGTGAAACCGCTCGCACAACCCGTTGGCTTGGGGGTGGTAGGCCGTGGTGCGGTGCAGCGTGACCCCCAACGAGCGGGCGACCGCGCCCCAAAGTTCAGACCTGAACTGTGGGCCGCGGTCGGACGAGATGTCCGCCGGTGCGCCGAAGCGCGCGACCCAGGTGGCAATGAACGCCTGCGCCACGTCGGCGGTGGTGGTGGAGGTGAGGGGCACGGCCTCCGGCCACCTGGTGGTCCTGTCCACCATGGTGAGCAGGTGGGTGAACCCCCGCGATGGGGGCAGGGGACCCACCAGGTCCACGTGGACGTGGTCGAAACGCCGTGCAGGCACGGTGAAAGGTGCTAGCGGGGCCTGGGTGTGGCGGTGGACCTTGGCCCGCTGGCAGGCCGTGCAGGCGTTGGCCCAGTCACGGACGTTCCGTCGAAGGCCGTGCCAGACGAAACGCGCCGACACCAGCTTCTGAGAAGCTTTCCGGCCCGGGTGAGAAAGGCCGTGGATGGAGGCGAAGATGCGGCGCTGCCAGGAAACGGGCACGATGGGGCGAGGCTGGCCCTGGGAGACATCGCAGAGCAGGACGGTGCCCGCGAAGGGGATGTCGGCCAGGCGGAGGCCAGTGTCCGCCGCCCGGAGGGCCTGCACCGAGGTGTCGGTGCTCTGGTCGGCCGCCATGAGCGCGAAGTCCACGCCGAGGTGGACCGCGTTCGTGCTGGCCCGAGAAAGACAGTCGGCCACGGCGTTGTCTTTGCCAGCGACGTGCCGGATGTCCTTGGTGAATTCCGACACGGCGGAGAGGTGGCGCTGCTGGCGGGCCGACCACGGCTCCGTGACTTTGGCCATTGCGTAGACCAACGGCTTGTGGTCGATGAAAGCCGTGAACGGGCGGCCCTCCAGGAGGTGTCGGAAATGGCGAACGGCCAGGAATAGACCGAGCAGCTCGCGGTCGAACGTGCTGTATTTTAACTCGTTCGGCCGGAGTTGCCGGCTGAAAAAAGCGAGTGGCTGCCAAACCCCGTCCACCCATTGTTCATGGACGGCGCCCACCGCGTAGTTGGAGGCGTCCGTAGTGAGGGCGATGGGCGCGTTGAGCACCGGGTGAGCCAGCAGCGTTGCGTCGGCGAGGGCCCGTTTTGCGCTCGGGAAGGCCGCGTCCATGGCCGCGGACCAAACGATGTCATGCTTGGCCGGCTTGCCCAGGAGGGCCGCATAAAGGGGCCGCATGAGCTGAGCAGCGCGGGGCACGAATCGGTGATAAAAATTCACCATGCCGAGGAACTCTTGTAGGGCCTTGATGGAACGGGGACGCGGGAACGTGGTGATGGCCTCGACCTTGGTCGGCAGCGGCACGGCCCCGGTCTTGGTGATGCGGTGGCCCAAAATGTCAACGGTCGTCGTGCCGAAGTGGCATTTGGCCGGGTTGACAATTAAGCCGTGCTCGCTGAGGCGACCGAACAGTGTTCGGAGGTGGATGAGGTGCTCGGCATGGGACGTGCTGGCGACGGGGATGTCGTCCAGATAGACGAAAAGAAATAGCAGGTCGCGCAGCACTCCGCCCATTAAGCGCTGGGAACGCCTGGGCCGCATTCTTGAGGCCAAACGGCATCCTCAAAAATTCGAAGAGGCCGAACGGCATGATGACGGCCGTCTTCGGGACGTCGGCCGCCCGGACAGGTACCTGGTGGTATCCCCGTATCAGGTCAATTTTGGAAAATATGACCCGTCCCGCCAAACGGGTGGAAAAGTCCTGGATGTGCGGGATCGGGTACCTGTCGGGGGTGGTAGCGTCGTTGAGGCGGCGGTAGTCACCACACGGGCGCCATCCGCCCCCCGGCTTTGGCACGATGTGCAGTGGTGAAGCCCACGCGCTATTGGAGCGCCGCACGATGCCGAGGTGCTCCAACGCGTCGAACTCGGCCTTTGCCACGGCGAGCTTGGCCGGGTCGAGGCGGCGGGCCCTGGCGTAGACCGGCGGGCCCATAGTGGGTATGTGGTGCTCGATCCCATGCCGCACTGCGACGGCCGAAAACGTCAGCCGCGTGAGGGCCGGGAATTCCGCGAGCAGGCGAGCGAACTCGTTCGCCGTCGGGAGGGCGCACGCCAGTTCGGTCGGCGCGGAGCTGCTCATCGTGCACGCCAGGGAGCTGAAGGTCTCGGCGTTGACAAGGCGACGTCGTTTGACGTCGACCAGCAGCCCGTGCGCGCAGAGGAAGTCGGCGCCCAGCAAAGCCATGGGGACGCAGGCGGTCACAAAGGTCCACTGAAAGCGCTGGCTGCCGAAGCAGAGGGTGACGTCGCGCGGGCCGAAAGTGCGTATGGCCGAGCCATTAGCAGCGACCAAAGAGGGGCCGCAAACGGCGTCCTGCCTGTCCTGCTCGGAGGCGGGTATGACGCTCAGTTGGGCGCCGGTGTCACAAAGGAAACGCCGCCCGGACGCTTTGTCCCGAATAAAAAGCAAGTTGCCCGAGTGGCCGGCGCTCATGGCTGGGAATGAACGCCGGCCCGGCCGTTTCCCGACTTGCCGAAAGTGCACGGGGTTCGGCACGTCCGAGCCTTGTGTCCGAACCTGGCGTGGTAATAACACCACGCCTGGTCAGGTGGAGGCCCCGGCCGTCGTGTCGGAAGCTGTCGGCGCGGCGTGGCGGCCGCCAGTTGCACCGGCAGTTCGGCCTCCAACCGCACAGGGCGCTCGGGCGTCGCCTCGGACGGCGGCAGGCTCCAGGTAGCCACGCCGATGTGTTGGCCCGCCGAGGAGATCTTATCGGCTTCCCTGGCGAGTGCGCGGGGATCGGTGATCGACGTGCCAGCCAGGGCGAGGCGTACCGGGTGAGGCAGCTGGCGAAGGAACAGCTCGCGGAACAGAAAATCCGGAGAGTGCTCACCGAGCAACGAGAGCATATAGTCCATGCGCTCGGACGGGCGAGTGTCGCCGAGCTCGGGCAGGTCGAGCAGGCGCCGTGCGCGTGCTGCCGGTGAGAGGGCGAAAGCGTCGAGGAGGAGCGTCTTCAGCACGTCATACTTGTCGGCAGCCGGCGGGTGCTCGAGGAGGCTCAGGGCGCGGGCCGCGGTGGCGGAACCGAGCGCTGCCACGACGTGGTGGAAGCGAGTGTCGTCCGCGGTGATGCCTCGCAGGGCGAACTGGGAGTCCACCTGGGGAACCAAACAGCCGCGTGAGCCTCCCAGAAAGTAGGCAGTTTAAGAGTCACTGCTGTGTCCATGTCGGTAGGTCACCAGTGAAGGAGCTGCGCTCCAACGCGAGTCGAAAGAATTGACGCGACCAAAGACGGAATTCGTCCGAGTTGCTTTATTGAAACAAAACAGCTCAGGTATTCTGAAAAGCCCGTTTATCGGGCAGCAATATATATACACATTTATGCCGGGGCGTTTGCCTGGGAAACCCGAGACCGGGCATGCCCGGGTGTCAAGGGCGAGTCCTGGAAAGGCGAGTCTGGACATGCCCGGGCGTCCTGGACGCGGCCTGGCAAGTCGAGGCTGGGCGTGCCCGAGCGCTCTGGGCGAGCCCTGGAAAGGCGAGAGCGGGCATGCCCGGACGCTCTGGGCGAGCCCTGGAAAGGCGAGTCTGGACATGCCCGGGCGTCCTGGACGCGGCCTGGCAAGTCGAGGCTGGGCGTGCCCGGGCACTCTGGGCGAGCCCTGGAAAGGCGAGAGCGGGCATGCCCGGGAAAGACGACACCGGGCGTGCTCGGGAGGTCCGGGCATGCCCGGGAACAGCGAGTCCGGGCATGCCCAGGAGAGGCGCGTCTGGGCCCGTCCGGACGAGCCCGGCATGGCGATCGCGCCCTGGCCACGTCCTGGCAGGTGCAAGGCGATTGTGTACATTCAGCGGGAACCGCTACATCGTGATTATTTACCCATAACTCACTATTACATCGTCGAGATAAATGTATTTCTTATGAGATAAATTGATCCATTTAACGTCATTTCACTTGACGTCGTGGTTTTTAAGAACCAAGTATAAATCTACTCTTCTAATTCAAGTACCTAAAAAGCACGTAGGAGCACACACGGTCTATGATGTGTATATATAATAATAATTAAGGCTCCGGCCTACGACGAACACCAATGTCCGTCCACACTGTATGCGAAGCTCCGGAAGTGCCATCCTGCAACGCCAATCAGAAAGATGTAATCAGATGCTGTCACAAGTGTACAGAGACCCGCAGTTACCGACCCGTACGCCACACGTACGCACGCAACCGATCGCTTAACCCTGAATTTCGCTTCACAAACGCAGGGTAATAACATGCTTACCTAAAATGGAGGGACTGAACATAAAAGTGTTATTGTTCCAGAATGGTAAAACATACGGGTGTTCCATGAAGACCTGGTCAACGTTGGTTGTTAATATGTTTAGTACCACAAATAATAATGATACCCTTTGTTTTATATGATACACAAACTCAGTTTTCTTTATTTTCAGGTCTGGTGGTTTAATGTAAAAGAAAATGGCGATTCCACAGGAGAAAGCTCAGTGCGTCAAATGGTTCATCGAGACAAAAACCGACATGCAAGTTCAGCGTAATTTCCGTACAAGGTATGGAAGGAATCCGCCATCACAGATTAGTATCAAAGAGTGGTACAAGAGGATTAACAAGACTGGAAGTTGTCAGAAACAAAACGGACCAGTCGATCAAGCACAAGTGCAGCAGAAGTTGAACGAGTGCGTGAATCATTTCAACAAAGTCCCAGAAAATCAATCTGATGCACATCCAGAGAATCGGGACTACCAACCACCACTGTACACAGAATTTTGCATAAAATAATGAAGCTCTATGTCTATAAGGTGCAGATTCTGCAGGAACTCAAACCAAATGACGGACCCAAATGCAAGGTGTTTGCCTTGGAAATGCTCAGTCGCATAGAGGATGACGAAGACTACCTGAAAAAGGTCATGTTCACAGACGAAGCTTGCTATAATGTATCGAGGTAGGTCAACTGGCACAATTTGAGGATCTGGGCTGTGAAAACCCCCACATGGTCATTGAATACATGTCAACTGTCCAAAGGTCAATGTGTGGTGTTGCCTTCACCATGACTGCTTGGTGGATTTGTTTTTCTTTGCGGAGGATACAGTGACCTCAACAATTTACAAGAACATATTGAAAGGACTTTCAACAGGACGGCGCTCCCCATCATTGGGCCTTAGTCGTTCGATCCGTCCTGGATGCAAAAATTCCAAGTTGCTGGATTGGCCGAGAAAGAGCAACCAACCCCTTGATTTTTTTCTGTGGAGGCTTGTCAAAAATGTACACAACGCCAAGGTTGCAAAACTGCAGGATCTTCGGTCTCGGATCACAGCTGTTTGCGCAATGGTGGACCTTGTTGAGCACCATCGTGTTGAGCGGAAAATGGCAAGAACTCATGTACCGGCCTCATGTCCTGTGCGTGACAAATAGAGCTCACTTTGAAGTGTATTGATGGTGTGCACAAAACTTTGTGTTTCTGTATCATATATACCAAAGGGTATCGTATCATTTGAGGTTCTAAATATATTAACAATCAAGTTTGGCTGGGTATTTTTGAAACACCATGTGTACGCATAGAAATACCAAGAAACAAGAAGAACTAGAACAACACTCTTCAACATCATGACTTCGACCGATATGACTCCGCCCACATTATTACATCATTATAATACTTGTATCAAGTTTGATTTAAATCCATTCAGCTGTTCACAAGTTATCACATTTTTACCTTGCATGACCTCTGACCTTTGACCTCTTGACCCCAAAATTTAATCAATTCATGTTTACAACATTATATATACCTGTTCCAAGTTTTAATTTAAATCCCTTCAGCTGTTCACAAATTATCACATTTTTACCTGACATGACCTCGGACCTTTGGCCTTTGACCTCGGGACCCCAAAATCTAATCGGTTAATCTTTAACATTATACATATCTGTACCAAGTTTGAATTAGATCCCTTTAGCCGTTCTCAAGTTATCGACCTATTACAGTCTTTAACCTTTGACCTCTTGTCCCCAAAATCTAACTTGTTCATCTTCACCTCATTCTACATAATTGTACAAAATTTGGTAAGAATCCCATCAATGGTTTACAAGTTATCACGATAACAGGATTTTTTTTTAACCTAAGATGACCTCTGACCTTTGACCTTTGACCTTGTGAACACAAAATCTAACTAGACGGCACTCAGTAGAGAGCATACCTCCGCCAGGTGAACAGCTTACGTTTTGTATCCCAGAGTCGACCAGAAAATCACGACAGAATCACATTTAATCAGAATCGTCCGTCCGCAACTTTTTCAGATATCCAGCTTAGTATCGTTTTAGCCCTATCTCCCAATGGTGAAGAATCACTTTAAAAATTCTACTAGCCGGATCCAGATCTGGGTCTTCACCAAAATTGAATCGATTCTTCCTTGTCGCACACACAACCTTTCCACAAAGTTTCGTCCAAACCCGTCCATAACTTTTTGAAATATCCTGCTATATAACGTTTTTAGCCCTATCTCCCAATGGTGAAGAATCACTTAAAAATTATAATAGCCGGATTCGAATCCAGATCTTCACCAAAATCTAATAATTTCGTTCTTGTCACATATGTTACCTCTCTGCCGAATCCGTCCACAACTTTTTGAGATATATTGTTCACAAACAAACAGACATACAGATAGACAGGGGTGAAAACATAACCTCCACCCACCTTTGGTGGCAGAGGTAACCAGTTCATCGTTACCTCATTATACATACCTGCACCAAGTTTTGACTAAGATCCCTTCAGCCGTTCTTAAGTTATTGCAGTAATGAAAACCTATCACGGACGGACGGACAGACGGATGGATGGACGGATGGGCGGATGGAGAGACAGCCAGACGGGCACCCTGAATACATAATGCCTCCGGCGACTTAGTCGCCGGAGGCATAAAAAGACAGAAAAAAAGTCATAGCTCTCATGGTTTTAGTATTTTTGCTGTATGGAGTTAAAGGCCGTCATTCAGCCATCTTTGGTCAGATTACAAAACAAAATATTTTCCTTTTGTATACTCTCATGTACGGTGCTTGTGCCAAGTTTGAACAAAATCGGTCCATGCATGTTCAATAAATAGTTGGGGATATGTTTAAGTAACCAAATGGCTACCAGTCAGCCATCTTGGATCTGAAATAGAAACAAAACGACAACGCCTTATCTGTGTACAAAGTTTGAACAACATCGGTAAATGCATGTCTGAGAAATGGTTGAGAATGTGTTCAATATTGGGTTTTCTTACAACTAAAATGGCCGCCAGTCTGCCATCTTTGATCGTATCGAGAAACAAAATGATGTGCATATGTATCCCATCATGTGTTGTTTTTATGCCAAGCATGAACAAAATCGGTCCATAGATCTCCGAGATATGGTTGCGGTCGCACACACGCATGCACGGACGGACGGACGGACGGACGAGACCTAATACATAAGCCCCTGTTTTGGACTAAGTCCAATGGGGGCTAATAAAAGATGGCCTTTTCTACTCTTGCCTCATATCTATATTTTGATCTCAAATCCAAATTTGTTGAGCATACAACAACACAACATGCATTTTAAAGGCCATTTTCCCTGCTAGAGCGGGGGTTAGCTTTGCGGTCCCCATGACAATCTTCTCCATTTTGCCCTATTTTCTGCATCTCCCCTTGTTAACCCCCTTGCCCGCATTTCTTCTTCCACCATCTTTAGCCAAGTCTTTTTCGGTCTTCCCCGTCCTCTGCTTCCTTCTACATTCATTTCCATCACTCTTCTCAACCAGTCACTTTCATCCTTCCTCAACACATGACCAAACCATCTCAACCTGTTCCTCTTCACAGCATCAATCACAGGCTCTATTCCCATCATTTTTCGCAATTCATCATTTGTCTTCCTCTCTCTCAACGATACTCCACACATCCACCGAACCATTCGCATTTCCACCCTTTCCAACCTTCGTTGCTGCTCTACGTTTATTACCCATGTCTCGCTCCCATAAATCATAACACTTCTCACACATGCAGCATACACCTTTCCCTTCAGCTTCAACGATACTCCCCTCATCATCAGCACGCCACCCAGTTCCCGAAACTTCTTCCATGCACATCTCACTCGAGCAACTGTTGCCGAGTCTGATCCACCTTCTCCATTCAGCATGTCTCCGAGGTAGCAAAATGTTTTCACACCTTCCAGCTGCACGCCATCTCCAAGATCCAACTCAACATTTCCTCCATCTGCAGCTCCCTCTGTGCACACCTTACATTTGAATGTAGCTGCCACACTGGTTAATGACCCTCTCAGACCACGACATTTTTGATGAACCCACTCAGTGCACATTGTACATTGAATGGAGTTCACTCCGACACCCTTCCTACACACAGCACAGGGCCACTTCCCAGTTCTTTCCACCTCACCACATGCTTTACCACTTGCCATCACCTTCGTCTTTCCGATATTCACCTTCAGACCTTTTGTCTCCATACATTCCTTCCACGTGTTCATCTTTTCCTTCAGTCCATCCATACTTTCCGCAATCAACACCAGATCATCTGCATACAACAACTCCCACAGTAAACCCTCCTTTACGTTCTGAGCCAGCACCTCCATCACAGCTACAAATAGTAGTGGACTTAGTACCGACCCCTGATGCACTCCCACCTTCACCTCAAACTCACCACTGTTCCCGTCCTTCGTCCTTACAGCTGTGCGCGCTCTTTTGTACATTGCCATCACTACTCTGATCAACCATTCCTCCACTCCTAACTTCCTCAATGCCCATGTCAATACTTTGTGTGGTACCCTATCGAATGCTTTCTCCAGATCAACAAACCCAAGAAACAACTTCTTCCTCTTCTCCATGTACTTCTCCTGCAACTGCCTCACAATGAAAAGCGCGTCTGTCATTCCTCTTCCTGGCATGAATCCAAACTGCATTTCGTCGATCTTCACTTTCTTCCTTATCCTCCTCTCCAACACCCTTTCCAATACCTTCATTCCATGCTCCAATAACTTCATTGCTCGGTACGAGCCACACTCCAGAGGGTCACCTTTCCCCTTGTATAGAGGGATGAGGGTACTCAGTTCCCAATCCACTGGAATGCGGCCTTCTTTCACCACCAGATTACAGATCTCTGTCATTCTCTTCACACCCCAACTTCCTGCTGCCTTCAACATATCTCCCACAACTCCCGTCGGCCCTCCCGCTTTTCTACCCTTCATTGCTTTTATCGCTTCCTCAACTTCCTTCTCAGTTATCTTCTCTGCCAGTCCTAAAACAGGGTTACTCTCTATGTTGCCATCCCATTCATTCTCTGTATTCAACAGCATTTCCATATATCTTTTCCATCTTCCTTTAATTCCATCTGGGTCGACAACGATTTGTCCCACTTCATCCTTCAAGCAACTCACCCCCATCACATCACACCTCTCTTTCGCTATCTGCTTTGCAATCCTGAATACTGCTTTCTGACCCTCTTCCGAATCCAAGCGTTCTCCGAACATTTTCCTACATGCCTCCTGCGCCTTTGCTACCTCTTTCTTTGCAGCCTTCCTGGCTGCCTTATAACTTTCATGCTCTGCTGTTTCTGCTCCCGTACCCTTCGCCTTCTGCCACTCCTTGAACTTCTTCCTCTTCTCGTAAATCCTCTTTCCAACTTCATCATCCCACCACCATGTTTCCGAGTGCCTCGGTGGTCCTTTTGTCCATCCACATACCTCACCAACGGCTCCCAACAGACAAGCTTTCATTGACATCCAACCACTTTCAAGCTCAACCACATCATCCTCGACCCTACTCAGCCTCTCTTTTAATGCCTCCCTTACTGTCAGCTCTTTCAACCTCCACACCTTCATTCTCGGTTGGTACTTCACCCGCCGAGCTCTCCTCGCACCTTTCACCCTTACGTCGCAGACAACCAAGTGGTGCTGTGAAACAGCCTCCTCCCCCGGGATCACCTTTGTGTCCCGGAGGTGCCCCCTATCTCGCCTACGGACCATCAGGTAGTCAACGGTTGTCGTCGACCCACCTGACGTGTATGTAACAAGCTTATTATCCTCTTTCTGGAACTGAGTATTACAAATCAACAAATCAGCTCCATCAGCAAACTCCAAAATCCTTTCACCTTCTCCATTTCTCACACCATATCCGTAACCCCCATGAACTCCATCAAAACCATCCATACTCCTTCCCACATGTCCATTTAGGTCTCCTCCTTCCACAACAACTTCCTCATCTTTCACGTTTTCCATCAGCTTCTCTATCGCACACCAGAACTTGGCCTTTTCTTCATCGCTTCGACCAACCTGCGGAGCATATCCCGAGATGACGTTCACCAAGAGCTTTCCAATCATCATTTTCACCATCATCAACCTATCACTCACTCTAGTCACACTCACCACACTGTCTACAAACTCCTCAGAAAACAGGACACCAACACCATTCACGCCCTCCGGGCAGCCTTGCCACACAAACTTGTATTTCTGTCCCTGCCTACCCTTCACCATTCTCACACCACTTCCCTTCCATCTCGTCTCTTGCACACAACATATGTCCACTCTTCTTCTGACCAATACTTCCACCACTTCTCCTGATCGCCCTGTCATTGTCCCTCCATTCCATGTCCCAAACCTCAGAAACCGATCTCCACTTCGGGCTGTACCCTGCCCATATGTAGTTGTAATTGTCATGGTTCCCTTTTTGAGGCAATGTTTTTATGGCCGGATGCCCTTCCTGACGCCAACCCTCTTAGTCGTCTCTTACGACACACAGGGATACGGTGTACCTATTCTTATCCAGGGTACACACCGGGAAACGTTTAAAACATGGAAATTCTGGGGGGTCGGGGGGGGGGTGGTGTCAAGGGAAAGATAAAATGAAAATAAACCCCTTCAGCCGGCACTTAGCTTGGCGTCCCAAAGAGTACTTTCAGGAGCTTGGCGGCTGTTGAAACTGGGGTAGCCACTCATGCGAGAAGTGGTCCAAAATGGCGGTGTAGAACTCCGCGCGTCGAAAACACAACAAGCGTGAGGCGAGCAGATTAGACGGCCTCCTTTCGATTCTCTACCGTCAAGTCCAATGCGGCCTTCAGCTTCCAAGAGCCCAGCAGTTGTCCAAAACCTCGTGTGGGTTAATCATATAGCAATTGAGCATATAGCAATAATAACAAATTTGACTTCATTGTTCCAATACTTATGATGGGCACTGTGTATGTATGTACATATATATATATATATATATATATATATATATATATATATATATATATATATATATATATATATATATATATAGTGAAACCTTGACTTACGACTTTAATTCGTTCTGTGACCGAGCTCGTAACTCAATTTGCTCGTTTCTCAAATTAAATTTCCCCATTAAAATGAATTGAAATGCTATTAATCCGTTCCAGCCCCCCAAAAACCACACCAATTTTTAAAAAAATATATATATATAAATATCTCGCGCTTTATATTTCACCTGTATGCAGCATACAAGTTGGCAGGATGGCCTGGACTGGAGGTACGCACACTTGACTCTAAACTGTCCAGCCTGGGTTTGAATCCCGACCCAGCTATAACCTGTCATGTCGGTGTTTCACAGGCAGGGTGATTCATCAATGTGTGTACCGCTAAACTGGGCGCCCCGTTTGCGTCCCATTAGTTGATGGATGTTGAGGATCTCACCGTGTCTTCCACAAAGAGAAGGCGAGCTATCGCCGGCACTCTGAACAAGTTGTGGCCTGGCATGCTCTTCTCCTCTGCCGTTATATACGTCCTCCTCGGCATCTTTTTCCAGAAGAGCCCTGTCTCGTCACAGTTGAAGATTTGCTGGGGTATGTATCCTTCGGCTTCTATCAGTTCGGCAAAAGTTATAATAAAATCTTCAGCTGCCTTCACATCCGAGCTTGCTGCCTCACCATGCCTGACGACGGAGTGAATGCCGGTCCTCTTCTTAAAATTATCAAACCATCCCCGACTGGCTTTGAATGACTCTTCCGATGCCTCGTCCGTTGATGTTCCCGCCGTCTGCTGCACCAAATCCCCGTAAATGTCTCGTGCCTTCTCACACATGATGCTCTCGGCCACGGTATCTCCTGCGAGCTGCTTCTCCGTCAACCACACAAACAACAACTTCTCCATCTCTTCATGGACAGAGGTCCCGAGCTTTGAAATAATCGTAACGCCCTTGGCTGGCGTTATAGCCTTTATCGACTCCTTCTGCTTCAAAATCGTACATATCGTAGAAGTACTACGATCGTACTGCCTCGCCAAGTCGACAACACGCACACCTCACTCATGTTTTTCGACGATTGCGTGTTTTATATCCAAGCACATCAACCTTTTCTTCTTCTCAGCACTGCCCTTGGCACTCAATTTCTTAGGACCCATGGTTAAAACGAAGAAATTTTCCAAAATAAACAAAATGCGAAAACAAAGCAGCAGCGATATACGGCAGAGATGCTTGCACAGCAAGATAACCACGTGACCTGAACGCTCGTTGGGCCACCTGGTGGTGGGTGGCGTAAGCTCGTAACTCAGATCTCGGCTCGCATCACAAAACAAAAAACCACCCGAGCGACGGCTCGTATCTCGGAAAACTCGTAAGTTGGTGCACTCGTAAGTCAAGGTTTCACTGTATATATTGTTGCGGATATGGCATTTTGGCCTCCATATCCGCTTGTAAATATTCCCCTATTTCCCCCAATACTCCCCAACTATCCCCAATCCCCCATTCCCTAGTCCCATTGCCTGTAAATAACACTCTGTAGAACCGACCTTCCCCTTTTTCCCCCATTAAATGTCGTGCCCAGGTCCACCGCATCTCACGTAGACAACTTTCGGACATCTTGCTAGTTATTCTTAGTCTATGTCAGTTAAGGACTCGTTTCCATTAATTCTGACTCTTCGTTGCACCAGAATGTGATTGTATGGCACCAGTAGTGAGTTTAGGACCTCCCCTTACCTCCTCCCATCTTCCCCATGAAACAACAACTACAACAACAACTACAACAACAACTACAACAACAACTACAACAACAACTACAACAACAGAGGGGCGCGGCGTGCGGGGAGTGTGCGTCCTCACACCGGCGTGGTTAGCCGCCATTGCCCATGCGCTCCACGGGGTTACCACGAAGGGGCTGGCTGTCAGCTCCTCGTCAGGGGCGGAGCCAGTAACCCCCCCGCACCCAATAAGAAGGGCGGACCGATTCCATCTGGGGCGGAGCTAACTAGCCGAGGGCGTGTCACTCCCCGCCGGATATACGCGGCGACTTACCGGACGTGACGTCAGATGCGCCCCCAGCTTGGAGAAAGAACGTGACCTTCCAGCGCTGAGTGAGACCTCCCGTATCTTTGGACTGGACCGGGTCGATTCTGTCCTTGAGCCAAGAGTGCACCTTGAGCCATCGACTGCCCGCTTTCCTTGCCATCAATCCCCGTGTGAGTCAGTTTTTGTCCTGTTTATCTGTCGTCTGTCAGGGAATAAGATAAGTGTGTCTAAGTGCCTGTCTTTCTATGCTGTCCCTCTTGTAGTTGTAATCTGACCTTCCGCCCTAATATAACCTCCTCCGGAGGTCTTGAGAACTGAACCCTTGGTGTCGTGTCATTTTAATCCCAGCCGTTGTGTCCTTTTCCATCATTGATTTAGCATAGCGCGACTTAGTCAACGTTCGAGCATAATCGGGTAACTTGTGCGGACACGGCGGCCATTCCGCTCGGCCCACCATAACATCAAAGTCGTGTCTGTAACAATATATATATATATATATATATATATATATATTGTTAGACGCGGTTGTGGATGTTAGTTTACCGAGCGGTTTGGTATGACCGCGTCTGCACAGTTTACCCGATTATGCTCGAACGTTGACTAAGTCGCGCTATGCTAAATCAATGATGGAAAAGACACAACGGCTGGATTAAAATGACACGACACCAAGGGTTCAGTTCTCAAGACCTCCGGAGGAGGTTATATTAGGGCGGAAGGTCAGATTACAACGACAAGAGGGACAGCATAGGAAGATAGGCACTTAGACACAGTCTTATCTAGCCCCGACAGACGACAGATAAACGGGACAAAACTGACTCACACGGGGATTGATAGCAAGGAGGGGCAGGTCTTCGATGGCTCAAGGTGCACCTTGGCTCAGGGGCAAAATCGACCCGGTCCAGTCCAAAGATGCAGGAGGTCTCACTCAGCGCTCGGAGGTGGTGACTTGTCTTCTTCAAGCTGGGGGCGCATCTCACGTCACGTCCGGTAAGTGGCTGCGTATATCCGGCGGGGAGTGACACGCCCTCGGCTCGTTAGCTCCGCCCCAGATGGAATCGGCCCGTTGCTTCTCATTGGGTGCGGGGGTTACCGGCTCCGCCCTTGACGAGGGGCTGACAGCCAGCCCCTTCGTGGTAACCCCGTCGGAGCACATGGTCAATGGCGGCTAACCGAGCCGGTGTGAGGACGCACACTCCCCGCGCCGCGCCGCCCCCAATCTCCTCTGTTGTTGTAGTTGTAGTTGTTGTTGTTGTTGTTGTAGTTGTTGTTGTTGTTGTAGTTGTTTCATGGGGAAGATGGGAGGAGGTAAGGGGAGGTCCTAAACTCACTACTGGTGCCATACAATCACATTCTGGTGCAACGAAGAGTCAGAATTAATGGAAACGAGTCCTTAACTGACATAGACTAAGAATAACTAGCAAGATGTCCGAAAGTTGTCTACGTGAGATGCGGTGGACCTGGGCACGACATTTAATGGGGGAAAAAGGGGAAGGTCGGTTCTACAGAGTGTTATTTACAGGCAATGGGACTAGGGAATGGGGGATTGGGGATAGTTGGGGAGTATTGGGGAAATAGGGGAATATTTACAAGCGGATATGGAGGCCAAATGCCATATCCGCAACATTGCACCCTTCTCTACCCTCGGGGCGTCCCGACCCGATAAATTTTTACCTATTTTAGTGTGGCACTCAGATGTAGTTCCCTCTACTATTAACTCTACCCTGAGTGCGACAGTTTTACAGATATTCACAAATGAGTAAATATGTCCCCCTGCGACGTTGCACCCTTCTCCTCACAGAAACACGCCCACAGGATAACCGAATCGCGGAAAGAATTCGCAAACTAAACATACAGCCGGTAGGGAGCATTATTTACAAGACTACGCTGATATTTACACTACGATCCAGGACCTGTTTTTGGAGGAACACATGCAGATGTTATGCATAGAGAGAGCACGCATGCCAGCATCGATACACCAACCCACGAGTGCTCTGTGGCCTTACGGCCTTTAATAATGTGCAGAGCACCCCTTCCCAGCACCAAAAGCACCACCCCATCACACAGTCAGCACCATCCGGTGCACCAATAAAGTGTTTATAAATCACCGGTGGTGTCGCAGCCGGCCGATGTTCTGCCGCTGGTCTTGCCTTCATGTGGTGCACTTGGCCTTCTTACTTCTTTCAAAAAAAATAAAGAAAGGCGCCAACCGCGTCCATTTCTGTATTGTGGCCGTCAGGGGGCCAACTATAAGTGGTTCACCTTGTATGGCATAGGTGCCACGTTGACCCATAGGTCCATCCACGGGTGGTGCTTGGCCGCAAAAGAACTGCGGTCCATTGTGGGTGGCCACAACCATTGCGGTCCATATGGTGTATCGATCCAGGCAGCAAGCAGCGAAAGTGCAGGCCCACAACTGCGTAGCCAGCACCTCTCTCTCCTCTCTCTCTACCCCAAAGCCAGATCCTCGGAGGTGGGAGACAAAAGAAGAAGACAAGTGAGTAAGGTGGTAAGGGCGCAAAAGTGCATGCAATATAAGATGATGCACACTGGGGGCACATGGGAACCAGGTGAGACAGGTACGTTCCTACCGTACGCCCCCCCCCCACCAGGTAACCTACATGGCCCCTCCCTTACCCCTTACTGTATCCACAAAACACAACACTACCCATAAACATCTACTTTACAAATCAACAACCGTCCCTACTGTCTTCCCCGTTTCTCCCATAAACCAAATTCGTCTTCTCTCCCTCCTAACCAATCAAATTTGCCATTTTCAACTCTCATCAAAATTTGCCATCTCCAACTGAACATCAAAATTTGCCATTACCAATTCATCATCAGTCCCTCCTAAGGAGGGAGAGATGGAATCACCCCAATGTCTCATCCACGTCGTGATGCGTCTCACAAATCCAACAGCAATCCTTACTTCCTGCAACACAAAACAAAGCAAACACAGGTGTGGAGTCATCATCATCACCACAGGTAAGTGGCTGCGTATGGTGCGACAGGTTCATCAATCCTAACTATTTCCTAAATGACTTTAACAACTTTACATTACCCGGGGTCTTTCTCCGGCCAAACCATTGGCCCTCTTACACTATGGGTTCTAAAAACCAATGCCCATTGACCAAACTGTGGTGCTTTTCAATTTGGGGTCTCACTCCCCCGATTCATCTCCCGGTGCCCTCACACAATTTCTGGGCTGTGGCGTGTACCTCTCCCAGCGGGTCTACCCACCTGCACACCTCCACCACTGCAGTTGCCTCCGAGCTTACCTGCTCCTTACCCTAACCTAACTACCTGGGGAAGGCCCTCTGGCGCTCTCCCCACTCGGTGCCCTCTCTGGCACTGGGCTACCCGGGTCCGTCCTCCGGATCCTCGGGCCCCATCCACAACTCTACCGGCTCCCAGAGCCCACCTGCGGCCTCACCTGGCCGACATCCTCACAGTGGTAGAGTGCCCAACCAACTACACACACTAACAGGCTACACGCCCAGCCATTTCCACAACACTAATGCACCCATCCACAATACCATTCTGTCACCCGCACCACAGATGCCAATATCCAACCACAATTTACCTGTACCCTCTACCTAACACTTACACTACCCGCCCCGGGTACTCGTGAAAGGGGTCCACTCTTCCCCCATCCACACCTTCGCACCATGCATACCACTCCGTACCACTTACTCCAACTCTCTCCACACACCTGTACCTGCACACCTGTGCTCTCACACCTGGTGCCACCTGCACCCTTCTCTCCCCAAGCGCATTCGTGCTGATCCACACACTCACTACTCACACACTGCTCCACACACCTGTCCAGTTGCACACCTGTGCAATCACACCTGTCCAGTTGCACACCTGTGCAATCACACCTGTTCAATTCTCAACCACACGGCATCATCTTATCTAGCTACTCCCCTCTGGAACCTGCGCTTCCCAGTCGCCCCTTACATTATAGCGCTCCCTCGTCATTATCATCCAAACTAATCTACCTGCGTCCCCACTACAGGTATCATTGTCACTACCTAACCTTACCGTTACCTATGGTCATCTTCTCTAGATCCCTACACACGATATCCTAACCCTCCCGGGCTAGTTTTCACTGCCAAACCCCATAACTAGTGCTCCTTTGCCCCCGGTGTGAGGGATGGCAGAGTTGCCATCCCACCACATCGGGCATCTCTCACTATAAATTTTGCTCACCAAATTACAGCCAATCAAAAATTTGCCAATCACTCTACCAATCATCTGCCAATCATCAATCTGCCAATCCTTTGCCAATCATCAAATTTTGCTTTTCAATTTCGGGCCCAAAACACTATCATCATCACACGTCTACTCACTTGAGCCTCTCGGTGCGCCAATTCGTTTCCAAAGCTCGGCTTCGCAAAGCCGAGCAATGAATGCAGGTTGTTTGGTGCCGGCGGTTGGATGCGTCCGGCATTCGGTGCAGGGAAGGAGGCTTACCCGGGCCGAGATCCCACGCACCATCTCGGCACGGAGCCGTCCAATGGCCCGATCTCGCCCTGCCGGAACGCCGCAACAAAAGGGGGTCGCCATGACGACCCTTCTTACCGGGCCGCCCGTTCCGCCTAGCGGAGCACGGACGTGGCCGTTCAGAGCGCGGCCCGGCGTGGATCGCGTACGGCGGTTCTTTCCAAACCGCCGCGGTTACGATCCCCGCTGGTCCCCGCTGCACACGAAGCTGCCCGGCACGCACCGAGGGCCCGCTTCGGCTATAAGTCGGTCTAACCGCTAACCCGGTTAGCGTCGATGCTCCACTTGCATGCTCACTCCCCGCAGCCCGTTCCTTGCTCATACATCCAGCCGTTCCCATGCTCCTCGTCATTGCACCTTCTCTTACACACCCAGGTACACTCATTCCGCTCACAGACTTTGTCACACACCTGACCACCGCACACCTTGGCACACCCTCGTCGTTCGCACACCTCACCAACACACCTCTTCGCGCCCCCTCCTCAGTCACCTCCTCTGTGACAACCACAGGTGTGCTCTCCTCCGTACAGCGTACACCCAACCACGTGCCTCACTACCAACTCCAGTGTGCATTCCCATACGCGCTCTACCATTCCAGGTGTGCATCCTTCCATTCCAGGTGTACATCCTCTCTCACCTGCCACAACCAACTCACGCTCCGTGTCGCTCTTACTACTTTCACCACCACACTCGGTCACGCATTCACCCTTACTCTTGACAGCGCACTCTGTACCCATACACTCCTCTGTTACACACCTTTCTCGCGCATCCTCTTGCACACACTCTCCCATCACACCCTCCATAACACTCACCACAGGTGTGCACTCTCCTGTTACATCCCTTGTAACACTCCCCACTACGCGCTTCCATGTGCCCCCCCCGCACACGCGCTATGACCAACTCACCCTCGACAGCACACTCACTCCTCGGCGCGCACTTTTTCCTCACACACCCCATAGTCGGACATTCTCGCACACCTCCTCTTTCGCACTCCGTACCTGTCGCACACTTCACCAGCAGCCTCTCACGAACACCCGGGTCCAAACCAACCCCCAAGCCGACTGAAGCTCCCCTCACACCATATACATTTCCGAATATATCGCCACTTACCTTGGCACCTCGTCTCCGCACCTCCTCTGCCACCTGCAAACTCTTTATTTGGTTAGCAAGCACACCATCACGATTTGAGCACCGACCTTGTACATATTCCATCACCTCCTCCTGTATTTCTCTCTTAGTTTACCTCCGTCTCTTTTTGATTTCACTCACCCCCTCTTCCACATCCTCTAATTTTTGCTTCACCTCTTTTATTTCCCGGTGCGTCTCCTCAATTTCGTCCTCCAACGCCACCTGGACCGTTTCTATATGCGTCCTCACCTCCCGGTCCTTCGTCTCCATTGCCTCCGTCACCTCGTCCAACCTCGTTGTCAGTCCCTCACGTACCATCTGACATTTCCTCTTCGTCGCTACTAAGTCATTTTTGAGTTTTTTTGTGTCGCCTTTAACCCCTCGATCACAGCCGTATTCTTTTGTACCTGATCCTTCAGCTCCCTTTGTCCCACTGTCAGGGTTCCACCCCCTGTGTCAGGTCTTCTATGCCCCCTTGTAACTTGGCCGTTCCATTTCTCACCTCTTTCTCCATACTGGTCTCACCTCGCTTTACCTCCTCGCGCACCCCCGAGAGCTCCTCACTTACACCTCGTCTTATTTCCTCCCCCATCTCCTCCATTTCTTTAGTAGATGCCGCCCTCATCTGTCCCAATTCATCCCTCTGAGCATCCAGTTTACCTTCCAACTCGATTTTCACCTCCTCTATCTGGTTCCCCATCCGTTTGATTTCCTGGGTGGATTGCTCCCCTATCTCCCGCAATTTGCCTTCCATCTTATCTTCTAGCCCCGTTAACCCATTCTTTACCTCTTTTATCCCGTTGTCTAACCCCTCAAATTTATTGTTCAACCCCTTAAAATTATTGTCTAAACCCTCAAATTTATTGTTTAACCCATCTCTTAATTGCTCACTATTCCTTTCCATCATTTGTCCCATTTCTCTGCTTTCCGCCCTTGATTTATCCATCTTTTCATCTATTTCCTTACTTTGCACCACGAAGCATGCCCTGATTTGCGCCATAAAGAGGTCCAATTTCACCAGTGCTGCGGACTCGGCTGCCACAGCACCGCTATTTTGTGCCTCTGCAACCACGGGCGCGGCTAAATTTGGTGCCGCTGCAACCACGTGCGCGAGGGCGACATTTTGTGCGCCTGATACCTCCTCAACCACCTCCTCATTGTTCTCCTCCTCCATTTCTCCCACATACATTTCCCTGGGGTCCTGGGTTACCCCTAACCCCTCTTCTAGTTCCCCCACCGGCATCCGATCATCTTGACCATCCATGGCACGATTTTCAAATTTTGAATTTTATAACAAAATTTTGGCCCACTCGTACTTTGAGCGCGCTAAGCGCTTCAGGTCCGTATCTCGCTGCCGACACCAATTGTTGCGGAACCCAACGTCGGCCTATGGTTCCCCTTTGAGGGGGGATTAGTCCCCTCGTTTGTGACTGACCGACGTGGTCCCTGAAGCTGCACCGCGACCTCCGGAAAGGCCGGTGCACAGCCCCGTTCGTACCGCGGACAGATGTTAATTGATTGCCGAGCGGTGTTTAGCAACCGCAGCACGAACTGTTACCAAGACTAACCCGATCCTGAAACGTTGGCCAAAATCGTGCCACAGGTGTCCAATGAGGGAAAAGACAACAACGATGGATGTAGAGGAAAGAAAGGCAAAGGGTAAGAAATACAAATATGATTTATTTACTATTCACACAATTTTCAAGCAACCAAGGAGGAGGAAGGATAATAAAATAATGCAGAAAGAGGGACGGACCAGAAGGACACAGTGAAACTCTAGCTTAACTAAACAGGCTTAACTTATACCCCATGACAAGACAAAAGACAGACTACAAGCACACTTACATGGGGGATGATGACAGGAATGGCAGGAGGTGGATGGCTGGAGGGACAGGAAGGCACAGAGCTGGCTGGAGCTTGACCCCGCACGGGACGTCGGGCTGGACCTCGACGGCCACCGATGCCACCGATCCTGGTTCCCGCGGGGTAACGGGTCGGAGCTGCCTGGTGGAGCCAACGCTGCCTGGTGGAGTCAAAGCTGCCTGGTGGAGTCAAAGCTGCCTGGTGGAGTCAAAGCTGCGTGGTATTGCTCCTGCTTGCTCTCAGGACTCTCTCTCAACTCTTGCTCTCAGGACTCTCTCTCAACTCTTGCTCTCAGGACTCTCTCTCAACTCTTGCTCTCAGGACTCTCTCCGTAGCTCATCTCCAGCGCATCTGGACTCATCTGCGGTGGGGGCGTCCCGCTGCGGGTTATATAGGCCCCGCCCTTCAACCTTCGCGAACCTACTCGACGGTTCTCCCCACGCCCTCTCAAAGCCAAACCCCTCGTTCTGGGTTGGTCGGCAAGGGCTGGCTCACTCCTCCCCTCTATGACGAGGTGGAGACACGCCTTTCTTCTCCGAGCCGACCGCGTGCTCAATGGAGGCAAATGCAGTTGGTCATAAATGCAGTTGGCAATAAAGGCTTTGGGGGAATTTGAAAAAGGGGATCTATCTATTTGAATTCGGTGCAATGGAGTATTAATTAATGGAAGACAAAGCCTTAACCTAATACACAGAATAAGGAAATAACTACCAACAAGGAGGAAATCTATGATTGGCTAACGTGATTGTATATGACCTAACTAAGGGATGCCCGTTGACATTTATACACAACAACTGGAGGAAGGAGGGAGATATTTTTTACAACAATAAAAAACACAATTCTCATTTCCACAACAATATTAACCCCCATGCTCTTCCAGCCAAAGAAAGTTATATAAAGCAACCAATGAAAAGCTATATAAGGCAAGCTCTTTGCTGTTTAAACCCTAAACGGGTTCCACTACAACTACAGGCATTAACAAGTAGCACATATTGTTAGACCCCAATACATGTCAGCGATGTGTTCCTGAAAGGTGCGACAAATAGTGAAACAACATAAATCAAAGCAATTTTTCCTCATACGAATTACTGGGAAGGGAGGTGAGCGGGAAGCATGTTTTAGAGTTTAAGTGTTGAGTTTCAAGCGAGGAAGCAGCACGTGGAATTTAAAAGAATATTTGGTATGACTGTGTCACTGTGTCAGGGTTCTGAAATGAACCGCAGGCCTCCCACACTGAGGTTTTAAGGTTGTAATTGGATTTGAGGCTTGATAATCCGAACATATTTTAAATGTGTCAGACAATGTGTGTTTGCAGTAAAGAAACATTTTTTGGGTTTTTGTCATGTTTTTTGTCTTTACACACAAATAGACGAAGGTCTAGGTCAACATGGTAGCGTTCACGTCTGATGGGTTTAGCAAATCCCATACACCACTTGTGTTTGTCCATTGTCCCCTTACCTCCAATTGATTGTACATTGATGTCTGCCAATGTCTCTCCCCTGCAGGTGATTTGTCCATAAGTTTCTCTATGAACAATGTAAAAAATATGCCTGTGAACATGAAAATGGAGTGAAAAATATTCATGGAATATTCACATCGTGGGGATCTTAAACGCATGCCAATTGAAGGAAACCTTGTAAATGGAAAAACAGACGGGATACGTGGACGAAAGAGAGTGAACCTGTGGAATTCACAAAAGAAGATGATATAGATCGTCAAACGAACGATGGAAATAACCAAAGGCCTTCTGTGTAAAGCTATCGATATTAGTCATGTGTGTGGGTGGCCAATTGGGAGTTGCCTCGCAGGCAGTTAACCGTCTGGTGTTTCTCATGATTAGTAGTTTATTTTCTTATTTCCTCTACATTCAAGTAGAGCTCCCGGGGGAAAGGTCTCCACGTGATACATCTTCATTTATTTAATTAATCCTGCAGTTCTGGAACTTTCATTTAATTTCTTCAAATTTAATTCATTTTTCTCACCTTGTTTTTTTGCTTGTTCGTAATGATTGCGCGTATTGATCTCATACTTTCATTATGGCGTTCACATCTGAACCCCTGGCTCATGATTTCTCAAAGTCTGCACGGCTACACCAAAACTTTATCAGGTTCTGGTGTTGTTGTGCAGACTTTGAGAAATAACGGTCATCAGTTATAATACAGGGATACATTTCATGCCTCGGAAGCTCGAGATGAGTTGGAAAGTAGAAAAAAAGAAATAAGTAAAACTTTACATCTTGAGTACAGAGATCACTGGAGCAATTACTGGTTGCCAAAAAGGAATATTCAGACATGTACAGATACATTCAAAGTACACCACCCCCTTGCCAAATAAATAAACATCCTCCAGCACCTGGCGATACCGCCGTGCAGCATGTAGAAACGGAATTGGAGGGAGAGGTGTACAATAACTGTGATTAATTGTGTAATTACAATCAATAAATAATAATCGGAAAATAATTTCTTAATCAATTGGCTAATAGCATTTCTCAACCACCAGTGTTTCATTCAAAGCTTTAACTTTTTGAAAATTAATTTAATAAGTAATTAATCGGAAAATTAAATAATTAATTGATTAATCAAGAAATCAAAAATATCCTTTATAGCCACATCACTTGGTCACTGTCATGTCCGAATATCAATTTCGTAGCTCAAAATGTGCCCGAGATATTGCCCAGATGAGAAAGAAAATAAACAAGTAATTAATAATGAAAATAAATAAATAATAATGGTAAAATAATTAAATTATTAATCAATTTGCTAATAAAATACCTAAACCACCACCGTTTCATCCGAATCTGTAACTAAATTTTTTTTTAAATAAGTCATTAATAAAATACTTAAATAATGAATCAATTAATTGATTAATCAATAAATCAAAAATATACTTTATAGCCAAATCACTTGGTCACTGCCATATCCAAATATCAGCTTCCTAGCTCAAAAGTTGCCTGGGATATTGCATAGATGGGAAAGGAGATAAACAAGTACTTAATTAATCGATAATAATTAAGTAATTCATCAATTAAGTGATTAATCAAGTACTAATTAAGATTACGTACTCTACTGTTGTACGTGTGTGCTTCCCTCTCTCTCCCCATCTTTTCTCCCGTTCCCTTTATTTTATGTTTTTTTATGTGTCCGTTTGTTTTTTTGTGATTAATGTTAGTGCTTATACGAGCCTCGATCTTGTATACAAAAAAATAAATAATTCCCAAAGCACTTGTTCACTATTGTGCCAAAATTGCAAAATTGCAGCTCAAAGGATGGCTGAGATATTGCCCAGAAAAACAAGAAAACAAACAAGTACAGATACATTCAAAGCACACTGCCCCCATGACAAATAAATAAATATTCTCCGGCGCGGCATTGCCGGGTGCTGAATACTGCCATGCAGCACATATAGACGGTATTGGGAGGGAGACATGTACAATAATCAATTGATTAATCACATAATTAAAACCAATAAATAGTAATCGTAAAATAATTTTGTAATCAATTTGCTAAGAGCATACCTCAACCAACAATGTTTCATCTGAAGCTGTAACTCTTTGCAAATTAATTTAATATCTCATTAATTGAAAAAAAAAATTGATCAACAAAAAATTTAGCGATTAATTGATTAATCAATAAATCAAAAATATCCTTTATTGCCACATCACTTGGTCACTGCTGTGTCCAAATATCAGCTTCCTAGCTCAAAAGGTGCCTGAGATATTGGCCAGATGAGAAAGAAAATAATTATAAGATAAACTAGCCGAAAGCACCCGGCGTTGCCTGGGTTCTTTTTGAATGAATTTACTACTATAATTCAGCTTTTACTTGCGGCCATAGAAGATTGTCTACTATAATTCAGCTTTTACTCGTGGCCGTAGAAGATTGACTACGATAATTTAGCTCAGCTTTTAATTGCGAAATGGGCCCAGCCTGGCCAAAGCGGCCTCGACCGGCCTCGCCACCTAGCCTATAACCTTCCCATGGCCTGTCCCGACATTTTTGGTTCTTTTTGAATGAATTTACTGCTATAATTCAGATTTTACTCGCGGCCGTAGAAGATTGACTACTATAATTCAGCTCAGCTTTTAATTGCGAAATGGGCCCAGCCTAGCCGAGGTGGCCTCGACTGGCCTCCCACCGAGTCTATAACCTTCCCGGGGCCCGTCCCGACATTTTTTGTTTTAGAGGTTTCCTCCTATCTTTCACCGTTCAGGAGATTAGTGCGTGCAGACAAACAAAAACTATCTTTTATATATATAGATAATGAAAATAAATAAATAATAATCATAAAATAATTAAATAATTAATCAATTTGCTAATATAATATCTAAACCACCACCATTTCATCCGAATCTGCAACTTTAAAAAAATTGATCAATGAAGTCATTAATCGAATAATTAAATAATTTATCGATTAACTGATAAATCAATAAATCAAAAATAGTCTTTACAGGCAAATCACTTGGTCATTGGCATGTCCAAATATCAGCTTCCTAACTCAAAAGGTGCCTGAGATAATGCCCAGAAGAGAAAGGAAATAAACAAGTACTTAATTAATCGATATTAATTAAGTAACTAATCAATTAATTTATTAGTCAAAAAACAAAAAATACCGTTTTTGACAAAGTACTTGCTCACTATTGTGCGCAAATTTCAGCTTGCTAGCTCAAAGGATGGCTGAGATATCACCCGGACAAACAAACAAACAAGAAAAGAAAGAAACCGGAGTGAAAACTGAGTACTCCCTTCAACGCGCGTCATCGCCAGGCCCCCTTCATTGCCCGGAAATGACGTCATGCAGCATTTGGAGATGGAATAGGAAAGGAGCTGTGTACAATAAATCTTTGGATTTGTCGTTTCGAACCGATGTGGCAATTCCAATCGATTATCAAATTATCCTTGTGTCTGTTGATCGGAGCTTCATTCGACAAGCATTCTTCCCTTGGATGTAAATATTGGCTTCAAAATGGGAAGATGTCATAGACATAGATTCCCTTAACTACGAGATTAGTTACGTCACTAAATGGTGCATCCAGGAATCTTTTTCTGGCATTCACTTTCCGTAACGGAAAAACTCTGCTGAAATATCTCCGGCCAACAGTCCTGTATCTTTGTCCTGTTCTCCCACACCTGGGGGACATTTTCAGGTAGGTAGCTTGGCCCATTCCAGATGGCAAGTGTCTACGATTCTCATACATGGGAGGTTGGAAGAACGTGGCGAACGTTGAGGGCGAGACCTAGATACAGAAGGGTTTGTACGTATTTCCTCCGTGGCGAGGAGGCCAAGTTCGGGTCACGGGCTTTGATTGAAAGGCCTGTGTTCCGATGATGGAATCTAAAATGGGCAAATACCGACTTCCTGCCCCCTGTGCTTCACAATTGCTCTCAATCTGCGAGTGTTTATTTCACAATCCAACACCCACTCAAATCCCGCGGGTTATTGCCTTGCGCTTGGCAGGTTTTTCGGGTATTAATTGGAAAGAGAGTGCCGTAGTTGGCATTGGGATGCTGCCATATCTCAGCTTGGCCAAATTAATACACCTGTCATGGCTAAATGCTTGAAGGAGACTCCAAACCGGCAGTTATGGAAGCAAATGAAATCGTGTTTACAGAATTGCTGCTCGTTTTGACAGTGATGAAGTATGGTATGCGTTGGTACACAGGTACACTTTGGCACACAGGTACACTTTGGTACACAGGTATGCTTTAATGGCACACAGGTATGCTTTAATGGTACACACGCATGTGTTAACGGTACACACGTATGCTTTAATGGTACATACGTATGCTTTAATGACACAAACATATGCTTTAATAGCACGCAGGTGTGCTTTAATGGTACACATGTATGCTTTAATGGTACACATGTATGCTTTAATGGTACACACCTATGCTTTAATGGTACATACGTATGCTTTAATGGTACACACACATATGCTTTAATAGCACACACATATGCTTTAATGGTACACACATATGCTTTAATGGTACACACACGTATGCTTTAATGGTACACACACATATGCTTTAATAGCACACACATATACTTTAATGGTACGCACATATGCTTTAATGGCACATGGCTATGCTTTAATGGCACACACTTATGCTTTAATGGCACACAGGTGTGCTTTAATGGTACACACACGAATGCTTTAATGGTACACACATATGCTTTAATGGCACATAGGTATGCTTTAATGGTACACACAGGTATGCTTTAATGGCACATATGTATGCTTTAATGGAACACACAGGTATGCTTTAATGGTACATACATACACATATGCTTTAATGGTACACACTCATGCTTTAACGGCACAAAGGTATGCTTTAATGGGACACAAATGTGCTTTAATGGCACATAGGTATGCTTTAATGGCACACAGGTGTGCTTTAATGGCACACAAGTATGCTTTAATGGCACATAGGTATTTTTTAATGGCACACAGGTGTCCCTTAATGGCACATAGGTATGCGTTAATGGCACAAAGGTATGCTTTAATGGCACACAGGTATGCTTTAATAGCACGTAGGTATGCTTTAATGGAACACACAGGTATGCTTTAATGGTACACACATACACATATGCATTCATGGTACACACATACACATATGCTTTAATGGTACACACATATACTTTAATGGTACACACATATACTTTAATGGTACACATATACACATATGCTTTAATGTTACACACATATACTTTAATTGTACACACATACACATATGCTTTAATGGTACACACATATATTTTAATGGTACACACATATGCTTTAATGGTACATATATAAACTTTAATTGTACACACATATGCTTTAATGGTACACACATATGCTTTAATGGTACACACATATGCTTTAATGGTACACACATATACTTTAATGGTACACACATATGCTTTAATGGTACACACATACACATATGCTTTAATGGTACACACATATACTTTAATGGTACACACATACACATATGCTTTAATGTTACACACATATACTTTAATTGTACACACATACACATATGCTTTAATGGTACACACATATATTTTAATGGTACACACATATGCTTTAATGGTGCATACATATACTTTAATTGTACACACATATGCTTTAATGTTACACACATATACTTTAATAGTACACACATATGCTTTAATGGTACATACATATACTTTAATTGTACACACATATGCTTCAATGGTACACACATATGCTTTAATGGTACACACATATGCTTTAATGGTACACACATATGCTTTAACGGTACACACATATGCTTTAATGGTACATACATATACTTTAATTGTACACACATATACTTTAATGGTACACACATATGCTTTAATGGTACACACATATGCTTTAATGTCACACACATATACTTTAATTGTACACACATATGCTTTAATGGTACACACATATGCTTTAATGGTACACACATATACTTTAATTGTACACACATATGCTTTAATGGTACACACATATGCTTTAATGGTACACACATACACATATGCTTTAATGGTACACACATATAATTTAATGGTACACACATACACATATGCTTTAATATTACACACATATACTTTAATTGTACACACATACACATATGCTTTAATGGTACACACATATGCTTTAATGTTACACACATATACTTTAATTGTACACACATATGCTTTAATGGTACACACATATACTTTAATGGCACACACATATGCTTTAATTGTACACACATATACTTTAATGGCACACCCGTATGCTTTAATAGTACAAAGGCATGCTTTGGCACACATGTATGCTTTAATGGTACAAACAGGTATGCTTTAATGGTACACACATATGCTTTAATGGCACATATGTATGCTTTAATGGTACACAGGTATGCTATGGCACACACGTATGCTTTAATAGTACACAGGTATGCGTTGGCACACATGTATGCTTTAATAGTACACAGGTATGCTTTGGCACACATGTATGCCTTAATGGTATACACGTATGCTTTATACATGGTATGCTTAGGTACACAGGAATGCTTTGGTATGATGCCAAAATGCCACTGCACCACACAGGCAGCAGTTGTAGGGTTCACCCATGTCGGCAAATTTTAACGTGGATTTCAATAGTCATGTCATGACTATTGAATGTCATGCCCATTTCCTCCCACCCCCACACCTCCACCCCTACCCCATCATGCCCATTTCCTACCAGCCCCACTCCTCCATGCCCATTTTCTCCCACCCGCACTCCTCCATTCCCATTTCCTCCCACCCGCACTCCTCCAGGCCCATTTCCTCCCATTCCCACTCCTCCATTCCCATTTCCTCCCACCCCCACTCCTCCAGGCCCATTTCCTCCCACCCACCCTCCTCCATGTCCATTTCCTCCCACTCCCACTCCTCCAGGCCCATTTCCTCCCACCCCCACTCATCCCATCATGCCCATTTCCTCCCACCCCCACTCCTCCATGCCCATTTCCTCCCACCCCCACTCCTCCATGCCAATTTCCTCCCACCCCCACTCCTCCATGCCCATTTCCTCCCACCCCCACTCTTCCATGCCCATTTCCTCCCACCCCCACTCCTTCACCCCTACCACATCATGCCCATTTCCTCCTGCCCCCACTCCTCCAGGCCCATCTCCTCCCACCCCCACTCCTCCATGCCCATTTCCTCCCACCTCCACTCCTCCACTCCTACCCCCATCATGCCCATTTCTTCCCATCCCCACTCCTCCAGGCCCATTTCCTCCTACCCCCACTCCTCCACCTCTACCCCATCATGCGTATAGCCTCCCACCCTCACTCCCCCAGGCCCATTTCCTCCCACCCCCACTCCTCCAGGCCCATATCCTCCCACCCTCACTCCTCCAGGCCTAAATATATTTGTATGTACAATATGATGTACATAAGATTGGATAAAGGTACACATTACTGACGTTCCTTACACATAAAATTACCTTCTGACGTTCCTTACACATAAAATAACCTTACTGACGTTCTTCTATATAGCCCGCGAAAAGTTGAGGTTACAGTGGACATTAAAACATAGTTGCTAATTCAAACACAAACTAGCGATCTGCGTTGGCGGCAGAAGATAATAAAAACTTTTTCCTTCGACAAAAAGTAAAACCCAATACGTCAGCACCATGTTATCCTTGATATCTTTAACTGTTATATATTTTTACATTTTTACAGTGGGCAGAAGAGTAATATAATCACCAGCAGCAAGTCTTAATGTCATGTGCAGATGATATCTTTATCTCTTAAAGCAATAAAGATAACCAATAATCTCAAATTTTGATGATAAAAAGAGTTTTCACTTAACACAACAAAGTGACCTTTGTGCCCCGAGAGCTCCACATCATGTACATCAAACAGCAGGGCCAGGGGAAGCTAATGCTGTGGAAGCCCTGAGGGCATTTCGAGCAAAATAAAGTGGAACAATTACATTTACACTTGGAGATGCAGAATAATGATGAACATAATTAATAAATGCATATCCGTGCATGAATAATTCCAGAATAAAGGAATTATCAACTCAACATCTCGGATAATAACATGCAGGAGAATGTAAATGTTCGCTTCTCGTGGAGCGTGACTCACCTCTTGAATTTGAAACATCAATTTGAATGATAATTTTGTATCATTTGTATAAATACTCATATGTTCCATCCATTAAATGTAAATGCTTTCCGACAGATGATCAGCAAGTACATGGCCTGATGTTAACCAAATTATTTTTCGACGTAATCATTTTACAACATTTAAAATTGCTTTTCGGTGGAGAACTTTCACAACGTTTAATAATAAATATTCTTTACTTGACAATCACATTTATTTTCCTTTTACAATGTACGTACTATATAAATTCACAGATCAATTGATCAAGCCTTCCATGTGTACTGAATATGAGAACAATACCTGGATAAAGTCAATTTTCCTCCACTTCTTAAATTATACAAAATTACATTTTTGATCCACACGTGCCCATGTTATGTTACCATTCACCCCAACTCCACCATGCCCATTTCTTCTCACCCCTACCTCATCTGCTCATTTCCTCCCACCCCCACTCCTCCAGGCCTATTTTCTCTCACCCTATCTAATCCATGCCCATTTACTCCCACCCCATCTTCTCATGCCCATTTCCTCCTACCCCATCTCATCCATGCCCATTTACTCCCACCTATACTCTTCCTTTCCCATTTACTCCCAACCCTCTTCTCATGCCCATTTCCTCCTTCCCCATCTCATCCATGCCCATTTACTCCCACCTATACTCTTCCTTTCCCATTTACTCCCAACCCATCTTCTCATGCCCATTTCCTCCTACCCCATCTCATCCATGCCCATTTACTCCCACCTATACTCTTCCTTTCCCATTTACTCCCAACCCATCTTCTCATGCCCATTTCCTCCTACCCCATCTCATCCATGCCCATTTATTCCCACCTATACTCTTCCTTTCCCATTTACTCCCAACCCTCTTCTCATGCCCATTTCCTCCTACCCCATCTCATCCATGCCCATTTACTCCCACCTATACTCTTCCTTTCCCATTTACTCCCAACCCTCTTCTCATGCCCATTTCCTCCTTCCCCATCTCATCCATGCCCATTTACTCCCACCTATACTCTTCCTTTCCCATTTACTCCCAACCCATCTTCTCATGCCCATTTCCTCCTACCCCATCTCATCCATGCCCATTTACTCCCACCTATACTCTTCCTTTCCCATTTACTCCCAACCCATCTTCTCATGCCCATTTCCTCCTACCCCATCTCATCCATGCCCATTTATTCCCACCTATACTCTTCCTTTCCCATTTACTCCCAACCCATCTTCTCATGCCCATTTCCTCCTACCCCATCTCATCCATGCCCATTTACTCCCACCTATACTCTTCCCTTCCCATTTACTCCCAACCCATCTTCTCATGCCCATTTCCTCCTACCCCATCTCATCCATGCCCATTTACTCCCACCTATACTCTTCCTTTCCCATTTACTCCCAACCCATCTTCTCATGCCCATTTCCTCCTACCCCATCTCATCCATGCCCATTTACTCCCACCTATACTCTTCCTTTCCCATTTACTCCCAACCCATCTTCTCATGCCCATTTCCTCCTACCCCATCTCATCCATGCCCATTTACTCCCACCTATACTCTTCCTTTCCCATTTACTCCCAACCCATCTTCTCATGCCCATTTCCTCCTTCCCCATCTCATCCGTGCCCATTTACTCCCACCTATACTCTTCCCTTCCCATTTACTCCAACCCCGACTCCTCCATGCCCATTTCCTCCCACCCCATCTCCTACATGCCCATTTCCTCCCACCCCATCTCCTACATGCCCATTTCCTCCCACCCCAACTCCTCCATGCCCATTTCCTCCCATGCCATCTCATCTATGCCCTTTCCTCCCACCCCATCTCATCCATGCCCATTTCCTCCCACCCCATCTCCTCCAGGCCCATTTTCTCTCACCCTATCTCATCCATGCCCATTTCCTCCCATACCATCTCATCCATGCCCATTTCCTCCCATCCCATCTCCAACATGCCCATTTCCTCCCACCCCAACTCCTCCATGCCCATTTCCTCCCATCCCATCTCATCCATGCCCATTTCCTCCCACCCCATCTCCTCCAGGCCCATTTTCTCTCACCCTATCTCATCCATGCACATTTCCTCCCATCCCATCTCCTACATGCCCATTTCCTCCCACCCCAACTCCTCCATGCCCATTTTCTCTCACCATATATCCTCCATGCCCATTTCCTCCCATCCCATCTCATCCATGCCCATTTCCTCCCACCCCATCTCCTCCAGGCCCATTTTCTCTCACTCTATCTCATCCATGCCCATTTCGTCCCATCCCATCTCCTCCATGCCCATTTCCTCCCATCCCATCTCATCCATGCACATTTCCTCCCATCCCATCTCCTCCATGCCCATTTCTTCCCATCCCATCTCATCCATGCACATTTCCTCCCATGCCATCTCCTCCATGCCCATTTCCTCCCACCCCAACTCCTCCATGCCCATTTTCTCTCACCCTATCTCATCCATGCTCATTTCCTCCCACCCCATCTCCTACATGCCGATTTCCTCCCATCCCATCTCATCCATGCCCATTTCCTCCCACCCCATCTCCTCCAGGCCCATTTTCTCTCACCCTATCTCATCCACGCCCATTTCCTCCCACGCCATCTCCTCCATGCCCATTTTCTCCCACCCATTACTCCTCAAAGTCCCCCTCTCTCACTCTTTCATTCCCCTTCCTTTCTCTCCACTCTAACTCGAACACTCTTTTCTTTCTTTCCACCATCTTTCACCCTTCTCATCATGTTCCAAGTTTCAATTTTTACAATCCCCCACTCTGTTGACTGCTCCGTGCAAACATAAATAATAAATGGTCCCATATGTCGTGCCTTGGGTGTAATGAGCAATGGTTAAGCTGACTCGTTCCACTAAATGACAGAAAAATCGTCCCCTCTCAGTCTGGGGGTCCGTGGTTCGAACCTCGGCCGAGCCATACCAAAGTCTTTGCGAAAATACCAAACCAAAGCGAAAAGCGAATGGTATCTCTGGCCAACGTGCTGCTTCCTCCCTTGATGATCAGCATTCAAAATGGATACAGCGCGGACCAGCAACCATAGGTTAGCAGCCATTGTGCAGGCTTTATGGGCCTAATTCCTCCTGTGTTGAAGTTCCTTGGAAGGAAACGTTCATTGCCTTCACCACCGAAGTTGGTCGGAAGTTAATGTATGTTTTAACCCCTGTCTGTCTGTCTCTCTGTCTCTGAGCACGATATCACAAAAAGTTATGGACGGATTCGGTCGAAACTCGTTGGACAGGTTGGGTGTTCAACAACGACGAATTGAGTCGATTTCGGTGAAGATCTGGAACCGGATACGAGTTATTTTTTAAGTGATTCTTCACCATTGAATGATGGGGGCCAAAAACAATGCAGCATGATATTACAAAAAGTTGGGGATGACATGACAAAACTAGGTGGATGAGTTGAGTAGGTGACGAGAAGAAGCAATTCGATTTTGGTTCAGGTCTGGATCCCGATCCGACCTCTCAGTGGGATACAAAGTGTAAAATGTTCAGCCTGGTGGAGGTATGCTCTCTACTGAGTGTTGTTTTCGTTATTCTAATCTGTATTCTAAAAGGAGTCATGTCTCTGTTTGTTTGTCGTGCTATAACCTAACAAGTACAAAAAGTTTTAATTAAAACAAAAGCCGCGTCGATGTTACACAATGCCTAGATGCAGCTGTGCCTATAACGTCGATGTTATAGGCACAGGACATTCCTATTGATTCGATTACTTGATGTTATTTTTGTGCAAAGTGAAAATATATCTCGGCAATTTCCCGTGTGTGGCGACGAATTTTGAATATATCTCGGCATTTTCCCGTCTGTTATTTCAGGCGGTGTATGACTGACCATGCCGCGATTTTAAAAAAATATATCTCGGCAATTTCCCGTATGTGGCGACACGTGAACGAAGCTATGCTCCTCTCTCCACATTATTGTGACGACGTATAAATTAAATATTTCATCGTGACGATTGTCATCAAATGGACGAATTTTTTATATATCTCGGCATTTTCCCGTCTGTTATTTCAGGCGGTGTATGACTGACCATGCCGCGATTTAAAAAATATATATCTCGGCAATTTCCCGTATGTGGCGACACGTGAACGAAGCTATGCTCCTCTCTCCACATTATTGTGACGACGTATAAATTAAATATTTCATCGTGACGATTGTCATCAAATGGACGAATTTTTAATATATCTCGGCATTTTCCCGTCTGTTATTTCAGGCGGTGTATGACTGACCATGCCGCGATTTAAAAAATATATATCTCGGCAATTTCCCATATGTGGCGACACGTGAACGAAGCTATGCTCCTCTCTCCACATTATTGTGACGACGTATAAATTAAATATTTCATCGTGACGATTGTCATCAAATGGACGAATTTTTAATATATCTCGGCATTTTCCAGTCTGTTATTTCGGGCGGTGTATGACTGACCATGCCGCGATTTAAACAAAATATATATATCTCGGCATTTTGCCGTCTGTTATTTCGGGCGGTGTATGACTGGCCATGCCGCGATTTAATTTTTTTTATCTCAATGGACCTGAAGTTACAGGCCTTTGAGAATTCATTTCGTTCTATAAAGGGCAACTTTCATCGGATTTTCTTCCCGTTTTTTTTCAACCGAGTCTAAAACTATGTTAGCGACTGTGAAAAATGAAATGATATATCGAATTTGATTTGAAATAAAACTGTGTGAGAGAGGAAGACACCACGGGCCTACAAAACAGGCCTCAAAGCTATGCGAGTTAATAAAATGGTGGATATTTGTTTATATGAAGCCTCTCCCACAATGGGTGGAGCTGAATGGGTGGAGCTTTGAGGTTTTGTCTTCTCTGCAAGAAGAAGAAGAACAAGAAGAAGAACAACAACAACAACAGCAGAGGGCACTCTATGACCAGCGTCTGCGACGCGGCTAAAAAAGAGATTAACGGATTTCAATGAAACCAACGATGGTGGATTCAGGGAACTTCCCCAAAAGTTTGTGATGCAAAAAAGTGGCGAAACTGAAAACGCTAACTGGCGACGCTGGTTATCCCCGCACGGATGGCAGGATCTCCCAGGAATCCTTTTTTTGTTCTTGCATAGATTAGCCATCGCAGCTATGCTGAGAAAATGGAAAGCTCAGATTGGAAGGGGTGCTCGAGATATGAGAAATCATGGAGTGCGCAGACGATGAGACCTCGGAGTTTGTTTACTGGCATGGCCCGTGCTGAATAAATACCCCAGACAGTTGAGATGGTCGAGGGGGAGGGGGAAAGAAATATTTTTTCTTTTGATCTTCCTCTTAGTGTTTTGATGTATATTATTTGCAATTCACATTTAAAGAGGCAGTGATGAATATCCTATGAACAATCTCCTCACTCCCTGAGTATATAGCTAGACCGGTATCTATACACCAACTAATTCTATTTTTTCCTATTACCAAAAACTTTTCTTTTTTTTTTTTTCTGCTATTACGCAAAGATTGGAATTCCCGTCAGTGAAGCCACTAGTCTTATATGCTAATAATAATAATAATAATAATAATAATAATAATGATAATAATAATTAAAACTGCGAGCAGTGTTGTTCCGGGAACTAACACGCCCCTCTCTGATTAGTCAATTGCGCGGTGACATTATTGACAACAGCAACCCGGATCCAATTTTGCAAAATTTGAACCAAATCGATCGAAAAATGAAGGAGATGCATATTTTGGTTGGTTTTGAATATGGCTTCCAGGTCACATGACCTATGCCATCATCCTTAAGATACGCATCAAGTGAAGTGGTATACAATACATGGTCAAAGTTTCAAGTTCCTATGATGAACGGTTTCACCTGAATGTCGCCAACAAATTTCATGGAATCATAATAATAATAATCTTAGCAATTTCAATAGGGTATCAATGGTCCAATATTCCCCTAATTATTATTACTAGCGTGACTCGGCGCGCTCCGCATGCCTCACCACACGTCGTTTCAGAGGGGTTGGCATATTTGACCATTTTGGTGTATTTTGGGTCTTCATGGTGTTTTGGGTCTTCAGCGCCATTTGGGACTTTTGGACCCTCTGGGTATTTAAGGGTATTTTGGGTATTTGAGGTGTTTTGGGTCTTCAGGGTCTTTGGTGTCTTCAGAGGCTTTTGGGTCTTAAGGGTCTTTTGTTTCCTCTGGGTCTTTAAGAGTCTTTGGGGTGTTTTGGTTATTTGGGGTATTTAAGGGTATTTGAGGGTCTTTGGGGGTATTCAGGGTGTTTTGGGTCTTCAGGGTATTTTGGGTCGTTGGTGTCTTTTGAGTCTTCAAGGTATTTTGGGTCTTCTGGGTATTTTTGGATCTTCAGGGTCTTTTGGGTCTTCTTGGTGTTTTGGGTCTTTGGGGTATTTTGGGTCTTTTGGGTCTTTGGTGTATTTTGGGTCTTCGGTGTCTTCAGGGTCTTTTGGGTCTTCGGGGTATTTTGGGTTTTCTGGTTGTTTTGGGTCTTCAGGGTGTTTTGGGTCTTCGGGGTGTTTTGGGTCCTCGGGGTCTTTTGGGTCTTCGGGTGTTTTGGGTCTTCGGGTGTTTTGGGTCTTCGGGGTGATTTGGGGTCTTCGGGGTGATTTGGGTCTTCGGGGTGATTTGAGTCTTCGGGGTGATTTGGGTCTTCGGGTTGATTTGGGTCTTCGGGGTGATTTGGGTCTTCGGGGTGATTTGGGTCTTCGGGGTGCTTTCGGTCTTCTGGGTGTTTTGGGTCTTCGGGTGTTTTGGGTCTTCAGGATGTTTTGGGTCTTCGGGGTATTTTTGGGTCTTCTGGGTGTTTTGGGTCTTTGGGTGTTTTGGGTCTTCAGGATGTTTTGGGTCTTCTGGGTGTCCTTGGGCCTTCGTGGTGTTTTCGGTCTTCAGGGTATTTTGGTCTTCCAGGTGTTTTGGGTCTTTGGGTGTTTTGGGTCTTCAGGGTCTTTTGGGTCTTCAGGGTGTTTTGGGTCTTCGGGGTGTTTTGAGTCTTCGGGGTGTTTTGGGTCTTCGGGTGTTTTGGGTCTTCGGGGTGTTTTGGGTCTTCGGGGTGTTTTGGGTCTTCGGGGTGTTTTGGGTCTTCTGTCTTTTGGGGTTTTGGGTATTCAGGGTCTTTTTGAACCTCAGGGCCTTGAAGGGTATTTTGGGTCTTTTGGGTGTTTTGTGTCTTTGGGGTGTTTTGGGTCTTCAGGGGTCTAGGTGGTCTGAAGGGTCTTGGGGGAATGAAAGGGTCGTCAAAGCTCTGAGGGGTCTCAGCAGTCTTAACGCAATTAAGAGGGTTAATTAAGAGAATGGTAATATTATTTGAAGAAGAAGAAGACGTTTTAGTCGCATATTAAACATAGCGACAAACATAACGACATAACCATATACGTTTGCTCTTTTATAATAAAGATTATTATTATTATTATCATTATTATAATCATCATTATGCAGAGTAACTGGTGGTTGCAGAGAGGTTTGAATTTATCTGTGTGCTCATTAGATGTTCCCAACACACAATTTTGAGAATAGCACAACTCTCCAGATGGAATTACGTCAAATTGAAGTCAACAGAGAAAACTTTTGTCGATCAGAATCAAAGAGGGGAAAATCCTTTCCCTGATGCGTTGAAGACCCTCGAGTGGCGCCAACATGGAAACGACCTCCATTGGCATTGTCCTGGGCAGCTTTACCTCCGTTCATTGGGAAAACAATTTGCTTATCTGAAGGTATAAGCACAAGGTTCGAGGGGGTCGAACAATCGATTCCAGTTTGTCGATGATTTTCCGCCTGTTTGGCCCAATTCTTGCTCTCGCGATACCAGACTTTAGCAGATTTTTTCTCGCCGGCATTGAATTTTGAAAGTAGACCCAAGGACGTAAATTACCTTTCGGCGGAATGTGCCATGTCGTAAGACTCCACTCTTTTATTTCATGAATATAACCCTTTTAGACGGTTTTCATTTATATGCAGCCTCTGGATGGGGACCATGGCTTAATTTTCATATTTGAAATACAACTTCCTTTGGCATTTTATGGATGGGGTGAAGTTCTAATTGGACGTGTAATAGAGATGATTGATTTTGCTCCACAAGACTGCAAATGGTCAAAGGCCTATTGAAAGGGAAACAGAACCTGCAAATGAGTACCTGGAGAGGAATATGTGTTTAGTCTTTCCTCTATATCTTGAGATCCTCGAAGGAGCTTCATGATTTACTGATAGCACCTGCGTTCAGGATGTTCTCTGCACGTGAATGATTTGTTGCGTCACAGAAGGGTGGTCTTTTACTCCCCTTTTTAACCAAAAAGATGGATTTGTGCAGAATGGAGGCAAAAAGAGTTTTAATTGCATTAACAACTGCTCCAAATTGTTCAAACAAGATGGAAAGAGCCCTTTAAAAACATCCACAGCTCCAATTTTCCTTGGCACTCATAATGACGGCCCCAGGTGAGGGGCTACGCAGGTATAATTGCTGACATTTAAGCTGCCCTATGGTAATTAGCGATCGCACACACACTATCCGGTCTCGGTCTGCCTCGCATTTCAATCGGCTCGGATCGTGGGACATTCCCGTCGGGAGTCTCAGCATCTGACATCCGCCTGTTACTATGTATTCGAGTCTGGCCTGGAGCACAATCTGGCCTGGAATTCCACCAGAGGCCATGTATGACTCGGCTCCAAGTTGCCCCTCTCTATCCGTTCTCTCTCTCCCTGTCTCTCTGTCCCTGTCTGTCCCTGTCTCTCTCTCTCTCTCTATCCGTTCTCTCTCTCCCTGTCTCTCTGTCCCCTGTCTGTCCCTGTCTCTCTCTCTCTCTCTCTCTCTCTCTCTCTCTCTCTCTCTCTCTCTCTCTCTCTCTCTCTCTCTCTCAACTCTCTCTCTCTCTCTCTCTATCTCTATCTCTATCTCTATCTCTCTCACTCCTCTCTCTATCTCACTCACTCCTCTCTCTCTCTCTCTCTCTCTCTATCTCTATCTCTATCTCTCTCACTCCTCTCTCTATCTCACTCACTCCTCTCTCTCTCTCTCTCTCTCTCTGTCTCTGTCTCTGTCTCTGTCTCTATCTCGCTCACTCCTCTCTCTATCTCGCTCACTCCTCTCTCTATCTCGCTCACTTCCTCTCTCTATCTGGCTCACTCCTTTCTCTCTCTCTCTCTCTCTCTCTCTCTCTCTCTCTCTCTCTCTCTCTCTCTCTCTCTCTCTCTAACCTCTCTCTCTCTAACCTCTCTCTCTCTCTCTAACCTCTCTCTCTCTAACCTCTCTCTCTAACCTCTCTCTCTCTAACCTCTCTCTCTCTAACCTCTCTCTCTCTCTAACCTCTCTCTCTCTAACCTCTCTCTCTCTAACCTCTCTCTCTCTAACCTCTCTCTCTCTAACCTCTCTCTCTCTCTCCAACCTCTCTCTCTCTCTAACCCCTCTCTCTCTCAAACCTCTCTCTCTCCTAACCTCTCTCTCTCTAAACCTCTCTCTCTCTAACCTCTATCTCTAACCTCTCTCCCTCTCTAACCTCTCCCTCTCTAACCTCTCCCTCTCTAACCTCTCTCTCTAACCTCTCTCTCTAACCTCTCTCTAACCTCTCTCGCTCTAACCTCTCTCTCTAACCTCTCTCTCTAACCTCTCTCTAACCTCTCTAACCTCTCTCCCTCTCTCTCACCTCTCTGCCTCTCTAACCTCTCTCCCTCTCTAACCTCTCTCGCGCCCCCTGCTGGCCTTTCGTGTGTTGGGCGTGGCAAGATGGCGTGCACTGGTGTTCGTGTGCTGTAGCTCCGTGCTTGTGTTGTGTTGTCCCCCCCCCCCCCCCCCCACTCCTTCCTTTCCATCGCGCCTTTGTCGTGTCCCTCTTTACCACCTGTGCCCCTTTCCCTCCCTTGAGACAGAGAGAGTGAGAGAAGAGCCCAAAGGTGAGAGCAGACCCGTTCGGTTCAGTTTACCTGCTCCGTCGGTGCTGTTTACCTTACTCGCGTCGTGTGAACTTTATTATTCATTTTTTCATTTCGACTTTATTTATTTTGTGTCCTTTCCGCCTGGTCAAGGTGGAAAGGTGAGACATCGCCGTTATGGCGAGTGTTCGTGCACGGCAGGAAGGGTTTGAAACCCTAGCAAGGAAGCATGCTTTCGTGTGTGTCCCTCCCGAAGGTGTTCCTACCGAGGACATTATCCTAGCTGTAGGGAATGTTATCGGCGATGAAAATGTCCGCGCCGCGTCGCGGATGAACCAAAAGTTTGTTGTTTTCGTGTCGGACGAGAAGTTCGTGCATGATGTTGTTAGTACCGGTCTGTCATTGAAAGGTGGGCAGTTCGTCATGGTTTCCCCGATGGACACACCGGCGATTAAAGTTATTATTTCAAATGTCGCTCCGTTTATCACAGATGATAAGTTAATGGCTGTTCTGACCCGGTATGGAACTGTTGTTTCCCGAATCTCGATGATTCCCCTGGGATGTCGGGATGAACGAATGAAACATGTTATGAGTTTCCGGAGACAAGTATTCATGGTGCTTCCTGATCGCGGCGACGATACAGGACTAAACATCTCGTTTAAAATTTCGGTAAATGATCGTCAATATCAAATGTACGCTTCGTCAGGCACCTTAACGTGCTTCCTTTGTGGAGCCTTCGGACACGTTAAAAGGTTTTGTCCCAAAGCATCTTGTACGAAGTGCGGCAAATTGGGACACACCAATGTGGGCTGTAAAAAAGAAAACGCCCCGACCGTGCTTCCTCATGCCTCGACCGTGCTTCCTCACGCCTCGACCGTGCTTCCTCACGCCTCGACCGTGCTTCCCCACGCCTCGACCGTGCTTCCCCACGCCTCGACCGTGCTTCCTCACGCCTCGACCGTGCTCCCCGACGCTCAAACCGTGCTCCCCGACGCTCAAACCGTGCTTCCTGGCGCTCAAACCGTGCTACCTGAAGCCCCGACCGTGCTTCCCGACGCCCCGACTGTGCTTCCTGATGTCCCAACTGTGCTTCCCGAGGTCCCGACTACGCTTCCCGAAGCCCCAACCGTGCTACCTGAAGCCCCAACCGTGCTACCCGAAGCCCCAACCGTGCTTCCCGAAGCCCCGACTGTGCTTCCCGACGCCACGACTGTGCTTCCCGACGCCCCGACCGTGCTTCCCGACGCCCCGGTGCTACCCAAACCCAGTGAGATGGCACTTGGTGATGCTAGTACTGCTGACGAACCCATGAATGAAGAACTTGTCATACTGACCAAAAAACGGAAAGCACCACTAACAAATAGCCCCGATGGTGCGATAAAGAAGGCTGTCTTGGGCAGAGACACTGTCTCTGCAAAAGAGGGCAAAACGTTTACAGCAAACGAAAATATCGAACGCCAAAGTGGTAAAGAAGATGTTACTGATTTCCCAAGCTCTGAGAATAAAGCCGACATTGATCCGAACAATGCGGCCATTTTTGAGCCTGAACGCGAAGCCCCACCGGTCCCCCCTCCAGTAGCTGAGCGGACTGGTGACCAAACAAATTGCTCTGTCTCACAAACAGAAATCGTAACCCCGGCTACGCAGAGATCTGCAGCCATTTGCCAAAGCACACATAAAGAAAGTAAGCACCAGTCTGCTCGTGAGTGTGTACCAGAGTACCCAACGAAATCTCAGGAGATGCATCCAGAGGAGCTCGTGAGAGCTGCAAGTAAGGCCCAAGATCCAGGTGGGACATTATCAGACCTGTCAGAGTCTGAGGACGAGGTGGAAGTGACTGAGCTGTCACAGTCATCAGCATCTCGGTCACAGATACCCCCCCAACACATCGTGTCGTTTCTAGCCGAAACGTACAGACAGCGTAACATAGTCATTAAAGACCATTTTGACGATTTGGCTGCATTCATCCACACTGCAAAATCCATAATTAAAACGCCTGAACAATTTGACCTGAATAAGTCACAATACCACAGGTTAAGAAAATTCATCACACGTGCAGGTGTAGAGTGTTCCCAGCCACAGGCTGATTTCATCAATACAGGATGAAAACTATAAAACTCGCAACCTTAAATATTAACGGTGGTGGTGCTAGACACCTCCACCAGGTCCAAGTAAAAAACATATTTCAACGGAAAAAGGTGGATGTGATCTTACTTCAAGAAACTCACATCACACCAAATGTGGAACATAACTGGCATCAACTTTTTAAGAGCCAATGCTATTTCAGCAATTTATCAGCTTCATCTGCTGGAATCGGCTTCTTGCTGAAGCCAGGCCTCGTGTGTGAGTCATGCCATTTTCAGGAGGTAATAAATGGTCGGCTTAGCTCTCTCAAACTAGTAAGCCATAACTTCCATTACACTATTTTTAATGTGTATGCGCCAAGTGATAGCGTAGAGCGTAAGTCCTTCTTCACCGCAATGATAAATCACTTAAGATCAGTTGATTTTGATCATTGTGTGTGTGTCGGAGGTGATTTCAATTGCACCTTCGACCCATCGCTTGACAGAAATTCTGCCGAACCCCATCCTGAGTCCCATGTACACTTATCCAATTTTTTCAGCACAATGGGCCTCGTTGATGTTTGGCGGTTGCACCACCCAAGCACATCCCAGTACACCTGGTGTCGATGCGCCAATAGTCGAGTATCCTTGGCAAGGCTTGACAGATGGTACATCAACGTACCCTTTAAAAATACTGCGGTTTCTTCAAATATTTTTCCTTCCGTGTTTTCAGACCATCATATGGTAACCCTAAACCTTTCCTTTCCTCAACCCGCAAATAGGAGCGCTTATTGGAAGTTTAATGTTAGACTTCTAGAAGATGGTATGTTTAAGGAAGCCTTTCGTGTTTTCTGGGCAAGTCTAGTAGCAAAGAAATCTTCCTTTTCTTCATCCAGCATATGGTGGGATAACATGAAATCTCAAATTCGGGTTTTTTGTCAATGTTTCCAATCACACAGCACAAACGACAAGCACATTACAATGGCCCGGTTGGAATTGGATATTCTACATTTGGAGAATAAATTGGCTCATGAAAACAATGACGCCAATTACCGGTTATTGCTTGTAAAGAAAGCTCTTTTAAGGGAGTTAGTTCAAGAGAAAGCAGCCGGAACATTAATTAGACTTAGAATACAGAATGTAAAGTTATCAGACACCCCAAACAAGTCTTTCTTTCATTTAGAATCCTTAAGCAAGCCATCACGGCTAATCTCTTCTGTTTTGGACTCAAGAGGCAACGTTGTTGTCAACGAGGATGATGTTAGAATAAACATTATTGAATTCTTTACAAAACTTTTTGAGGAGCAGACTGTTTGTAATGATACAATGATGGATTTAACCTCTCACCTCCCCTCCCTAACTGAGGCTCAACGGTTGGAGCTTGACCTACCAATCACCCTCCTTGAGCTAACCTGTGCTCTTGCTGCCATGGATTCAGGGAAAGCTCCGGGTATTGACGGTCTACCTCCCGAATTCTTTCTGACATTTTGGGACCTTTTAGGCCCTGAGTTGCTGAATGTTTTGGACACTTCTATACAGACTGGTATAATGCCGCTGAGTCTAAGAAGAGCCGTAGTGTGCTTGCTCCCGAAAACTGAAGATCCCTGACTTTTGGTGAACTGGCGACCGATCTCCCTGCTGTGCACGGACTACAAGCTTTTTTCAAAAGTACTAGCTAATCGACTAAAAAAGGTTATTGGTGATCTAGTACTGCCAGAACAGAGTTACTGTGTTCCTGGAAGATCCATCCATGATAATATTTCTTTAATCAGAGATCTCATTGATGGTAACCGTGTTAAAGAAGACTTTGGAATGATGTCGCTTGATCTTGAAAAGGCATTTGACAGTATCGACCATAAGTTTATGCATCATGTGTTACAGGCATGCGGCCTCGGAGCAAACTTTCGTTCCTACATTTCCTTGCTATACACGGATGTATTTAGTTTAATTAAGATTAATAATGTGCTGGCTCCCCCCATCAAGGTTCGGAGAGGGGTCCGGCAAGGGTGCCCAGTCTCTGGTTTATTGTTTGCTCTTTCTTTAGAGCCTCTTCTCAATCTACTGAGAAAGAAGATTTCTGGAATAGCACTCACTCCCATGAGTGCACCGCTCACCCTATGTGCTTATGCGGATGACGTCTGCATCTTTGTAAAAGATAAGGATGATATTGATATCGTTGTTGAGTGCCTGTCAAAGTTTCACGCTGCCTCCTCTTTAAAAATCAATTGGAACAATCAATTGGAACATTAAAAATCAATTGAATCAATCAAACAATCAATTGGCTCACTAGCCCACATCCAAAAGAACAGGTGATCTCCAGTGGTGTTTGGCCCACTGGATTGTTCCCTCTAACACGTTTATTAGACATTTTTCTCCTGTATCTGTTTGTTGTCCCTTCTGTACAGTCAATGAGGACTTGTTTCACGCATTCATAGACTGTATCCGATTATTTCCTTTGTTTCATTGGTTGAATTACATTGCACATGAAATGCATGTTACTTTTTCTTTGAGAAGTTTCGTCTTTGGTTTTGCCCCTAAACAGAATCCTGCATCTAAACTGTTTAGTTTCCTAATACCAACTGCGAAGCTTGCTGTTTATTTAACAAGAAAAGACAAACTATCTGGCAAACCGATAGAGCACTGCAATATCATGTTGTGTTTGAATGCATTAATCTCAGCAAGATTGAAACTGGAATTTACCCTGTCCAACGAGTCCGGAAATTTTCATAACTTTGTTGATACTTGGTGTGTTGGTGGGTTTTGTGAGGTTAAAGAAAATGAATTTAGAATACTGTTGTGAAATACTGATTGTTTTTTATTTGATGATCATTGGGTGCTTCTTCTTTTTCTTTTTTTCTTTTTGTTGGCATTATTGATTTTATTGCAAAACGTGTATATTGTTACTTTTATATTTTTGTAATAAAAGGACTAAAAAGTCAAAGTCTCTAACCTCTCTCCCTCTCTAACCTCTCCCTCTCTAACCTCTCTCTCTAACCTCTCACTCTCTCTAACCTCTCTCTCTAACCTCTCACTCTCTCTAACCTCTCTCTCTAACCTCTCTCTCTAACCTCTCACTCTCTCTAACCTCTCTCTCTAACCTCTCTCTCTAACCTCTCACTCTCTCTAACCTCTCTCTCTCTCTCTCTCTCTAACCCCTCTCTCTCTCTCTAACCTCTCTCTCTAACCTCTCTCGATCTCTCTCTCTCTAACCTCTCTCGATCTCTCTCTCGCTAACCTCTCTCTCTCTCTAACCTCTCTCCAACCTCTCTCTCTAACCTCTCTCTCTCTCTAACCTCTCTCTCTCTCACGCTCTGTCTTTCTCTCTCTCGCCCCTGCTGGTCGTTGGTGAGTCGTGCATGGGTGTGGCATCATGGTGGCTGTGCATGTTGAGCTGTGAGTTCTCTGTCGTCTTGGTTGGTTTTCCTATCCCCCATTCCCCTCCCTTGTGTCCTTGTTTATGCTTGTAAAGTTTCCCCTGTGGGTCCTTTCATTGTTGAGACAAGAGAGAGGGAGAGAGCGCACACGGTAGGTGGTGTTTGGTTGCCTTTTTTTGAACCTCCGAGTTTGAGGCCTGGCCTCCATTTTGCCGTGTTTTCCTAGTCCAGGCAGCGGTGTTTCGCTGCTCTAAACGGTTCTTGGACCTAGTCCATTAGTTTTTGGTTTTACCTCCACTTGCCGGTGTTGCTTGTGGTTGGTATCGTTTTGTTGATTTCTCACCTTTTATTTATTTAATTTACGTTCCCTATGGCAAACGATTGTTTGAGGAATAGCATGTACGAGTCGCTCACTCGCAAGCATGGGCTGGTGTGCGACCCTCCGAGTGAGGTAAAGATGGAACAAGTGCTTCTGGCAATCGGAAAATGCGTCGGCTCGCATAATATCCGTGCAGCCAGCCTCTCGAATGAACAAGAAGGTTGTGTTTGTATCGGAGGTGCACATGGTGAACTCCGTTGTGGAGCAAGGCCTTCTCATAGAACCCGACCTGTTTCTAGTGGTTTCCCCATTAGATACACCTGCGGTGAGGGTCAATGTGTCTAATGTCCCTCCCTTTGTTAAAGGTGAGGACTTGTGTGCTCAATTGAGCAAGTTCGGTACGATCGTATCAAAAGTGACAATGGTGCCGATACACTCGGCAAGGGGTGAATTTCGACACGTGATGACTTTTAAAAGGGTCGTTTACATGATATTGCCCGAAAATGTGCAAAAGCTCAATGTAGTTTTGCATGCAAAGATTAATGGCCATACTTATAGAATGTTTGCCTCCACGGACGTCATGACGTGCTATGGGTGTGGAGCTTACGGACACGTAAAGAGTTCCTGTCCTGGTTTGGTGAGACCATTAGAAAATCGAGACCAGGTGATTGCAGATTCTCTTCCCTCCCCACCTAATGGGGCAGATGATATTGTAGACTCCTCCCCACGACCTAATGATCGGGAAACAGTTGACTCCTCTCCCTCACCGACTGAGATACGTGGAATGGTAGACCCCTCCCCACAACCAATGGGTGAACAGGAAACAGTAGACCACTCCTCCCTACCTGCTGGTGTGACAAAAGTGGTTGATCCCTCTCCTACTGTACAGGACTGTACGGATGACAATATGGAAGGGTTCGTAACAGTGGCTCGTAAAAAAGGACATAAACGTTCATGTCCCGTCGTGAAGGATGCAAGCACAGTGCAAAGTAAGGTACTTGTTGTGTCAAACGTATCGCCGAGCTTGCAAGATGGAGCTTGTGTAGAGAATACCTGTGTGGGATTGCAAACTGAACCGGAACCGGGTTTAAATCTAAGCAATTCGTTTGCACCACTTGCCGAACTGTTTGAGGGTTCTGAGTGTGATATAGACATCGAGAATCCTCGCGCATCTCAGGAGGACACAAGTGGGGATATTGATAACCCTGATGTCTTACATGACATTAATGTAATGGTCACAGAGGTGGGCGCAGGGATGACCAGGCGTAATGATAAAACAGATAAGTCAGACAGCCCCTCAGAAGAAACCTGTAAGCCTACACGTTTCGAACAAAATAAAAGGGATGATAAGAAGGAAGCTGCATGTGACGATGAGCAGCTAAACAGGAATGAAAACGATATCCATGTTTCTGATCCTGGGGAGATTTGTGCCTCAGAAATAAATTTGCATCAGGAAGAGAATGACAAAGATGATGCGTTTGATCTTGATGAACCCTACTCTACCCCGTCAGGTAGTGGGTTTTGTGCCCAAGAGGATGAGGATGGGGACACTGTAGTTACAGAATATGAAATTAAAAAATTCCTTGATGAATCCTTCAGGAAAAGGAATGTCAGAATTCAGGATTATTTCCCAAACCTGCATGCTTTTCTAAAAACGAATAGAAACATGATTCGTGAACCCCAGCAAGTTGGGATCTCAGAACCTCAATTTCAGCGGTTGAGGAAGTGTGCCACTAAGGCAGGAAAAGAACTCCAAGAGGAGGAAAATTAATAAAGAATAAATGAAGGTAACGTCTCTCAACATAAATGGAGGCCGCAGCTGTATGCGGCGTCTGGAGGTGTTACAACTATTTTAGAAAGAAAAGATTGATATTTTCATGTTACAAGAGACACACATCAACCAATCTTGTGAAGACGAGTGGCGCAGAATGTTTAAAGGGTGCTATGTTTTTTCCAGTGTGGTTGAAGACGCTAAAGCGGGGGTGGCAATAATCTTGCATCCTCACCTTCAACCATCTGAGATTCACTGTAGAGAGATTTGTAAGGGTTTCTTGATGGTGGTGGATTTTATTAGCAGCAATCAAAAGGTTAGCATTATTAATGTGTATTGCCCCAGTGACAGCGCTGAAAGGGCTCTATTTCTTCCAAAATTAGCGGATTGTTTAAGCACTGTTGATTTGACTTGTTTAATTTGTATGGGGGGGGGGGGGGGGGGGGGAGGGAGAGACTATAATTGCACACTCAACCCTCGAAACGGCTGTTCACCACCATCTCTTATCTTTCCCCATCCAAAACCCTTAGATCTTTTCTACCCCCGCTAATTTCACGCCAAATCCACTTTTTTGAAATACCAACTTCTGTCCTGGAAGTCCTTGGTGTCCTTGTGTTTTATACTTCTCCCACCCTCCCCCCCCCCTTCCCACGCCTCCTCCCCCCAAGCCCTCTCCCTCCCACACTTCTCCCTGCTCTCAAATGTTGTGTTTGTGTGCTTCCCCTTCTCTCCCCATCTTCTCTTCCGCTCCCTCTTTTTATATATTTTGTTTGTCTGGTTGATTTGTTTGTGAAATAAATGTTAGCTCTTTCACGAGCCTCGATTCAGTATACAAAACAAAAACAAAAACTGGACAGGAACACTCCTGAGCCACATCCACCCAGTGCAAAGTCCTTGGCACAAATTGTGAAAAAATACAAACTTAGAGATGTATGGCAATTACAAAATCCAAACACCTGTCAATATACATGGGTGTGCTGTGGAAAAAACCAGTTAACCATGGGTCGAATGGACAGATTGTACGTGAACCAAGGAATGGTGAATCTGGTTAAGAGAACATGGATAACTCCATCTGGCTTTTCTGATCAGCATATGATTGCAATGGAATGTATGTTACCCTATCATTGATGTAAGAGTGTACACTTGAATTTCAATGTGAAATTGTTACAAGATGAACATTTTAAAAATGCCTTCAGACTGGTATGGGAAGGATTAGAAAAGAAAAAGTGTTCCTATGTCAATATGCGACAGTGGTGGGACTGTACCAAGTCACAAATTTGGATTTTCTGCCAACAATATTGCTCGCATGCCACCAGTAATGCATCTGGGTTGACAAGTGCTCTAAAAGCAGATGTACTTAAATATGAACAAGAAGCTGGAACATCTTGGGGAAGTGACCAATATCAGCAGCTGATAGAAAAAAAGACCCTGCTGGCCGAACTTGTCAAAGAGCGTGCGGCAGGAGCAATGATTCACTTGCGGATGAGCATAATACACCTCGAGACTCCAAACAAAGATTTCTTCAAAATGCAGAAGGCTGCCAACACTTCTCGGCAGATTCAGAGTCTACGCTCTTCCGACGGTGTTCTGACTTGCCAGAGTGACATTAAACATTCACTGCAAAAGTTTTACTCAAACTTGTTTACTCCAAGAACGGTGGATAAAACGACGGCAAATGAGATTATTGAACTTCTCCCATCTCTTTCTGAAGAGCAGCAACTCCAACTGGAATGTGACATTTCTCTGGAGGAGCTCACAACAGCAGTGAAACAACTCGAAGACGGCAAGGCCCCCAGGATTGACGGACTTCCTGCTGAATTTTACAAAGTTTTTTGGAATGTTCTGGGTCCTGCTTTAATTGAGATTTTTCACGAGAGCCTAAATCAGGGGGAATTGCCCCTGAGCTGCAGAAGAGCTGTCTTATGTCTTCTTCCCAAGAAAGGGGATTTGCAGCAGATTACAAACTGGTGGTCTGTGTCATTGTTAAATACTGACTATAAGATTGTGTCAAAAATGCTTGCAATGCGTCTCAAAAAGGTCATCTCCTTCTTAGTTGGGAATGACCAAATGTATTGCATACCTGAACGATCCATGTATGACAGTATTTTCTTGGTTCGAGACTTGATTACTATCGGTCAAACTGCGTCGCACGCTTTTGGGTTATTACTCCTTGATGAGGAGAAAGCTTTTGACAGTGTGGATCACTCATTTTTGTTTGCAGTTCTTACTAAAGCAGGATTTGGAGAAAAATTCACTTCTTGCATAAAACTTTTACACAACAATGTATCATGCCTGCTAAAAGTAAATAACAGTCTGTGTCGTCCTTTCCCCTTTCAGTGTGGCATCCGTCAGGGCTGTCCACTGTCAGGCATGTTGTACACTCTGTCCATCGAACCCTTACTGGCTCTCCTTCGTACCACCTTATCTGGTTTGTCCTTGTCAAACAATTCCAAAATTGTTACGTCAGCATATGCAGACGACCTGTGTGTTGTGGTTAAAAACCAGGAAGATGTTTTTGAGCTATCCCGGTGTTTTGCCAAATTTGAACTTGCTTCATCAGCGAGAGTAAATTGGAACAAGAGTGTAGCTCTTTCTCTGTACCCAGATACCCTATCTGGGTCACAGGCTTCACATATGGTTCCCCCAACTCTTCCAGGAGGAATGTTATGGAAAACGGATGGGTTTAAATACTTAGGCATCCATTTGGGAACGACAAGCTCTTTCTCTCTTTCTCTCTTTCTCTCGTAGAAAGAGAGAAAGAGAGAAAGGTTTGTGGTTAAGGTAGCTTTTGAGTGTTGTTTGTTTGTTTCCTCCCTCCTGTAGGAACGAACAATTAAGATCATTGTACATATTTGCATGATTGTTAAGGGGATTAGCATGTTAAGGAGAACAGGTAAGTAGCTCCGGCTCACTTCCCACAGCCCTCCTGATTTATTTCATTGGCTAATTAAGTGTGAGACAGTAAGTGTGAAGACTGGAATGGTAGTGCCTGCAGTGAACCTAGCAGGAGCTATGGTTCCAGGGGGGGGGGGGGGGGGGGCTGTGTTATGTCAGGGGGGGGGGGGGGGTAGAGGAATATATAGAGCCAGGTAGATCTGTATAGGTAAGTATCCGACTGTCGTGATAGGGAATCTACCTGTAATAAGTTTGTCTATGTTTAGCCGGTTTGTCGGTATAAGCTGTATTGGTGTCCCCGCCACGAGGGGGCGGGGCATGCTAAGTAGTACAGGGATTATGGATAAGATTCCTTTGTTCGTCATCCCCTCTGTCGCCAAACCTGTGTCCCTTATGGCAATACACATTCACATAGACATTAGATAGATCCCTTAGAGCACACATTAAATAATTCCCTCCCCTTACAATGACTGACCGGAAAGACAAGCAGGCAGCAGCTGCGCAGTACGCCACCATGGGTGACCAAGCATCGAGCAAGGCTGGAAGCCACTCCCAGGAGGACTGTTGATTGGCCGGGGGGAGGCGCGAGCAACACCGTGCTAAGACGGAAGCCAAACAGTTCAATCTTGGTTTCATCAGACCACAGAATCTTGTTTCTCACAGTCTGAGAGTCATTTTGGTGCTTTTTTGCAAACTCCAAGTTGGCTTTCATGTGTCTTTCACTGAGGAGAGGCTTCCGTCTGGCCACTCTGCCATAAAGCCCAGATCGGTAGCGTGTTGCAGTCATGGTTGTCCTTCTGGAAGTTTCTCCCATCTCCACACAGGATCACTGGAGCTCAGCCAGATTGACCATCGGGTTCTTGGTCACCTCTCTTACCAAGGCCCTTCTCCCCCCATTGCTCAGTTTGGCCGGGCGGCCAGCTCTAGGAAGAGTCCTGGGTTGTTCCAAACTTCTTCCATTTAAGAATTATGGAGGCCACTGTACTCTTGGGAACCTTCAATGCAGCAGAGTTTTTTTTTTTGTGGGCTTCCCCAGATCTGTGCCTCGACACAATCCTGTCTCTGAGCTCTGCAAGCAGTTCCTTAGACATCAGGGCTTGGTTTTTGCTCTGATATGCATCGTCAGCTGTGAGACCTTATATAGACAGGTGTGTGCCTTTCCAAATCATGTACAATCAATTGAATTTACCACAGGTGGACTCCAATCAAGGTAGAAACATCTCAAAGATGATCAAGAGAAATGGGAGGCACCTGAGCACCTGAAATAAATTTCAAGTGTCATAGCAAAGGGTATGAATACTTTTGTCAATGTGATATTTCAGTTTTTCTTTTTAATAAATTTGCAAAACTTTCTAAAATCCTGTTTTCTCTTTGTCATTATGGGGTATTGAGTGTAGATTGATGAGGGGAAAAGTGAATTTAAACGATTTCAGCATAAGGCTGCAACATAACAAAATGTGAAAAAGTGAAGGGGTCTGAATACTTTCTGAATGCACTGTATATAAATCAAATCATTTTCAATGGTTGCTAAGAGACAGAGCAGCTTGAAGAAATTCCATTATAAATAACGTTTGAATATTTGGATAACAGTTTGATTTAGTGGTAAGTGGTGTGGACTGCTGAGTGGTGGACATGTTATATTTTTCGGAAAGATGTGCATGATTTTATGTATTATCATATAATGTAATGTGTGATGAGAGTTATAACTATGTGATTAAATCCTCTAGCGAGTAAAGTTTGATTCGTGATGTTACATTGATGGTTTCACTGACTGCCGGGACGCAACTGAGGTTGTGGATCTACTGATGTCGGTAATCTACTGATGTGGATCCGTGACTGAGGTTGTGGATCTCCTGACGTATATCCATGACTGAGGTCGTGGACCTACTGATGTCGATCCATGACTGAGGTTGTGGATCTACTGATGTCGGTAATCTACTGATGTGGATCCGTGACTGAGGTTGTGGATCTCCTGACGTATATCCGTGACTGAGGTCGTGGACCTACTGATGTGGATCCGTGACTGAGGTTGTGCATCTACTGATGTCGGTAATCTACTGATGTGGATCCATGATCGAGGTTGTGGAGCTACTGATGTCGGTAATCTACTGATGTGGATCCATGATCGAGGTTGTGGATCTACTGATGTGGATCCATGATCGAGGTTGTGGAGCTACTGATGTCGGTAATCTACTGATGTGGATCCATGATCGAGGTTGTGGAGCTACTGATGTCGGTAATCTACTGATGTGGATCCGTGACTGAGGTTGTGGATCTCCTGACGTGGATCTGTGACTGAGGTTGTGGATCTCCTGAGGTGGATCCGTGACTGATGTTGTGGATCTACAGATGTCGGTAATCTACTGACGTGGATCCATGACCGAGGTTGTGGATCTACTGACGTGGATCCATGACCGTGGTTGTGGATCACCTGATGTAGGCAACCTACTGATGTGAATCCATGACCGTGGTTGTGGAATTATTGATGTAAGTTATCTACTGATGTGGATCCATGACCGTGGTTGTGGAATTATTGATGTAAGTTATCTACTGATGTGGATCCATGACCGTAGTTGTGGATCACCTGATGTAGGCAACCTACTGATGTGGATCCATGACCGTGGTTGTGGAATTATTGATGTAAGTTATCTACTGATGTGGATCCATGACCGTGGTTGTGGAATTATTGATGTAAGTTATCTACTGATGTGGATCCATGACCGTGGTTGTGGAATTATTGATGTAAGTTATCTACTGATGTGGATCCATGACCATGGTTGTGGAATTATTGATGTAAGTTATCTACTGATGTGGATCCATGACCATGGTTGTGGATCACCTGATGTAAGTAATCTACTGACGTGGATCCATGGCCGAGGTTGTGGATCACCTGATGTGGGTAATCTACTGATGTCATGTGGATGCATGACCGAGGCTTTGGATCTATTGATGTAGGTAATCTACTGACGTGTATCTACGACCAAGGTTGTGGATCCACCTTTTAGAGAGGTTCTGGGCTGAAAGGATCAAAACCTCGAGGAAGAATGTGTTAATGATCCGTGCAGTCTGGAAACCAGTCAATTGCTTACAGGTTAAGGTGAAGGAATTATGTTTTGAGGTTTACAATTTAAATAAAGTTGAATACAGGATGTTGAGACATTAACATAATTTACAGCAATCCTTAAAATTATATTATACTAGCAGAAGTACCCGGCATTGCCGGGCGGGGGAGGGGAGGGGAGGGGGAAGGGGACCTACTGATGGGGGGAGGGGAACGGGGAACGGGGGGGAGGGGAGGAGATGGGGGGAGGGGAGGAGATGGGGGGAGGGGAGAAGAGGGGGGGAGGGGAGAGGAGGGAGGAGGGGAGAGGAGGGGGGAGGGGGGGAGGAGAGGGGGAGGGGGAGAGGGGTGGGAGGGGAGAGGGGTGGGAGGGGGGAGGGGGAGTGGGAGGGGAGGAGGGGAGAGGGGTGGGAGGGGGGAGGGGGAGTGGGAGGGGAGGAGGGGGAGGGGAGGGGGTGGGGGAGGGGGTTACACCGTGAAGGCCCAATGGCCATGTCTATGCCACAAATCAAGTACGTGAGTGAGTCGGGTGCACTGAATTGAAAATATATAGAACGCTCATACTCCGTGAAAAGTGAAGCCGCCGTGTCGCCATCTTGGTTAGCACGACTCGACCAACTCGCTTCGCGGATCTCGTTTGTTTTGAACGTGTGAATTACGTGCGAACGCGTAACTGTGAGTTTATGGCGGCAAGGAACATCACGTGATCGCTCTGAGCGAATCAGCGCGCTGCTCTGCCACCTGCTCAGATTCTGTTTATAATATTCCTCGCTGAAATGCGCTGAGGTAAATATGAATAAAAAATATGGATCTCGTAAAGATGAAAGAAAAAAAACCTATGTGGTGTGAATGGCAATGTTCCTCGCTGAAATGTGAAAAAACGCAATCGCTTTTCGCTCTGAAATACGTGCGAACGCGTAACTGCGTTTATGGCGGCAAGGAACATCACGTGATCGCTCTGAGCGAATCAGCACGCTGCTCTGCCACTGCCTCAGATTCCGTGCATAATATTCCTCGCTGAAATGCGCTGAGGTAAAAATATGGTAAAAAAAATATTATGAAATAATTTTTTTTTAGGTCGGCCATGTTCTTCCCAGGCTCAATTGCCATGTCTATGCCAAATATCAAGCACGTGAGCCTCTCCGTTTAGGAGTCTATCGGTAACATTACACACACACACACAAACTGTGTTTTATATATATATATTTTAAGAACAGCCGATACTGTACAATTAAGAGTGTGTGTGTGTGTGTGTGTGTGTGTGTGTGTGTGTGTGTGTGTGTGTGTGTGTGTGTGTGTGTGTGTGTGTGTGTGTGTGTGTGTGTGTGTGTGTGTGTGTGTGTGTGTTTTAGGTTTTTTTTCATCATCTGCTGGTACACTATGTTAACATATATATCTCTCTATCACTGTGATTCGGTAAAGGTTGAGTAAACCATCGTGTTACAGTATGTGCAGGGTGACTCTTGTGGTCCAAGGTGGTGGTGGACCATAATTATAGCGGAATTCTGCTGAAGGCTGTTGCACCACATTTACCTCTACATTGTCACGAGAAAGATGCCTTACCTCTCTTGTTCAGCCCATGGAGCTTGCAGCACATGGACTCCTAAAGGAGACCTGTGGGTTTCACTGCAGTGATTGTGTCGTCACGTCTCAAAGATTCAATCACCACCAACACGTCCCTGCAGTGCCATGTAGAAGAAAGTTTCCATAATCTTGTTTTGGAGCTTTGAGCAATGCATTCTACCGTGGTGTGATTATACCATGGTAGTGCATACACTAGGTGTCTGGGGCCGTCTGCTGCACGGGTCAGAGAGACTGCGTCAAGACTCATTGCTCCTCACAAAGCATGACAGGAAGTCCTCCAAATACATACTCTATATTTTAGAAAATACCTAAACATGCGGCCATTTCTCCTGTCGTACACAAGGCTACAAGTAGGACATATTTGAATCCTCCAGTCCGTGAATCATTATGCAGCGAGCATGGTATTTTTTTTTATACCAAATACTGTACCATGATGCACTTGTTATTATTGTATTTGTTCCAGTTCAGGAACTCTTTCTAATTGTACTCATGTTCAGCAATTTCTCCTTTTATCAGAATTTTTGCACACTTGAATATGTGGTGAAGTTGTTTCATTATTTATCGAGTCCAATGCTGACATACATAGCATCTTTGTACATATTCAAATCTGTTGGTGGAGTCTTAGTCGTCTCAGTTATTGACAAAATACCATATGTTCTGCAAAGTCTATCATCTGTCTCTTCACACTAACGTATGTAAACATCGGCCGTGTGTATCCATCTGGACTTTCCAAGGGTCAAAGTGTATTCTCGGAAGTTGGGGACATATTGCAATAGTTTGCTTCTTCTTCCTTTTCATACGGTCTACATATATGCACTTGGACCTGCATGGTCACAGCTTTGATAACAGTCAAGTGGCCATCTTAGACAGAGAAACAAGGGGTTTGCTCGTGTTGTAAAGGAATCCAAGAAAAGAAAGAGAGAGGAAAGAGTTGAATCACCATCTCTCGGCAAAAGGGGCGGTTTGCGATTTAATCTGTCTCGTACATGGGACAAGGCCATTACATCTCTCCCACACCGCCATCTGCAATCGTCACGGGATGCCCGGATTGGTCAACAGACCAATTCACCCTTCCAACGGTTGACGTCACCTGGTGATATAGAAGCTTCTTCTTCACTTCAACATCTGCCGTGACCAAGGCGAGTGGATTTTCGCCTAAACGTCAGCTCTACCATCTTGTAAGTCCAGCTTTTTCAATTATAAACTTTTACTGAAAATGTACCTTTATTTCTTCAAAAGGTAACTTCTTATTTAATGATAGACGCATTGATGCAGTCTTCCAATGGGCACCTGAGGCCTGTGGAGCATCAGAACTATGAGGAGCGAACAAAATGGTGGAAATTAGATTTTTAAGCTCCTCCCCGAATGGGTGGAGCCGCTCCCTGAATGGGTGGAGCTCCTCCCCGAATGGGAAAAGTCCACCCTAAAAGGACGGACAGACAGACTGGGGGAAAGTATTATAGTGTAGATTACATTTTTCCACTTTATTCGGATTATTAGGATTCCTTTTTTTATGCCTCTGCCAACAAAGTCGTCAGTGGCGTTATGTTTGTGGGTTGTTCGTTCGGCTGTCCATTCATGCGTCCGTGATAGGTTGTCGTTCCCGCAATAACTTGAGAATGGCTGAAGGGATACAAGTCAAACTTGGCGCAAGTATGCATAATGAGGTAAAAATGAACTGATTATATTTTGGGGTCAGAAGGTCAAAGGTCATGTTAGGTAAAACTCCTGGAGGTGTATCGGTCGACTGATGTCGCAACGTTGAAAAGTGCAGTTCTAGTTTAGGATTAACTCCTTTCCCAAGATTATTTGACAAATAAATTGAAAGGCCAATTGAGTTAATTGTGCTATGTGACGTGACATCTATTGCATGATGCAGCTGTGGGAGCTCTTGTTTGGCCGAGTTTAATATCCATCTGTGTGTCGAGATTCAAACCCAGCCTGGATGGCTCCATGGGTGAGTGTGCATACCTCGAGGCCATCCTACCATCCCTGTCAATGTGATGAGCAATTTGGGAACATGATAGCACAACGCTTTCACGTCCGACCACTGTCAAACATTGGTTCCTGCCAACAACGCATATTAAACGTGTTTCAAGAACTCGCTTCAAGCCACAAGATTCTAAAACCTTTCAAATAATCTCAAAAAATCTCGAGTACAAATGAAGAATTGAACATGGAGTGGTGTCGCAGGCAAACAGAGCAAATTCGTGATACATGGAGTAAAGTGATGTGCAAGATCATCCCAAAGTTTTGTTGACCCACTTACAACTTTTAAAGTCAAAGTTGTTCGTAATGATCATAAAGATACAAGTGAAACTGTCTCATTATTTATTGACACGTCTGGTAAATACAAAGTTTCTCACGATGTTGTTCTTTTGCTTTGGGAATTCTAATGATAGTATATTCTATGACCTACCGCTAGGACGTGGACATGATGGAAAACTTCAGTCAAGAAGACATCTGAACTCTTGTTACATCCATGGTGAAGCAGAATACGAATGCTCATGAAATCAATCAAGACATTAAAAAAAAATCATTCCTCGCACACTTGTCCACACATTGAAACTGTTCAGTGCTTGGTCCTATCCTTTCTGGGAGGAAAAAGGCCATGATATGTTATACTGAAGGAGCTGGGGCTCCCACGTCGATCGGAAGAATGGACGCGACAAAAAGCTGGAATTCATCCGAGTTGCTTTAATCAAACCAAACACTCAGGCACTCTGAAAAGCCCGTTTATCGGGCAGCAATATATATACATATTATCCGGAGCGTTTGCCCAGGAAAGGCGAGAGGGGGCGTGGCCCAGCGTCCCGACCGAGGCCTGGCAAGTTGAGCGCGGGCCTGCCCGGGCGTCCTGGACGAGCCCGGCATGGTGATCGCTCCGCGTCCTTGATAGGTGCAAGGCAATTGTGAAAACCCAGCGGTAGCCGCTACAATACCCCCATTATCGCCCCATCTCCTCTACCCCAAGCCCACCTCTTTCTTTCCTGAGAGCTTGCTTCTGCATCCATCTTGGATATCTTCTGCATCCATCTTGGATATCTTCTGCATCCATCTTGGATATCTTCTGCATCCATCTTGTATATCTTCTGCATCCATCTTGGATATCTTCTGCATCCATCTTGGATATCTTCTGCATCCATCTTGGATATCTTCTGCATCCATCTTGTATATCTTCTGTATCCATCTTCTGTTTTCGGGTTGCGTCTGTATCCCTTGCGTCCTTCCCTACCACTCACTCTTCCTCACATCCCTTATTTGTCCAAGTCTATCTCTATTTTGTCCATCAGCCCCACTGTTGGTGTTCCCCCTTTCCCCCTCCCCTTTCTACTGTTCCTTTTTCTCTGTTGCCTCCTGATCCGTTCTGTGCTCTAGATATTCACAGAACCTTGACTCTGTATACAAAAAAGCAATATGCACAACCCTGCCCACTTTATCGAGGGCACTTCGGAAGAAAGACCTCTGTGTGGTATCAAAATGCTGTTTCCCTGCTGGACAAAATGTATTGGAAAGGATGCAGATTATGGAATATATTGTGAGATGAATAAGGGTTTTTAATGCTGTTGTGTATTATGTAGGTGGAGTGGGGGAACTTTTGGCAGGACTTGAATCACGATTTGGAATTGAATCACGATTCATTTTTATAAACAATACAGGAGTTAAATAAGAGGAATATCGAACAGACCACATGGCTTGCCTTATATACAGTGCCTTCAGAAAGTATTCACACACACCTTGACTTTTTTCACATTTTGTTGAGTTACAGCCTGAATTTAAAATGGGTTTAATTGAGTTTTTTGTCACTGATCGACGCATAATACCGCATAATGTCGAAGTGGATTTTTTATTTATTAAATTTACAAATGAATGAAAAATGAAAAGCTGAAATGTCTTGAGTCAACAATAAGTATTCGACCCCTTTGCTATGACACTCCAAATTGAGCTCAGGTACAATTTCCTTTCATCAATGTTGAGACGTCTCAAACTTTATTGGAGTTCACCTGTGGCCAATTCAATTGATTGGACATGATTTATAAAGATACACACCTTTCTATATAAGGTTCCACAGTCGACAGTGGATTTAAGAGCAGAAACTCCACCATGAAGTCCAAGGAACTGTCCGTAAAACTCCAATATATAATTGTGAGGAGGTATACATCTGGGAAATGGTTTAAAACCATTTCTAGTGTTGAAAGTTCCCAAGAGCACAGTGAGCTTCATCGTTAGGAAATGAAAATAATATGGAACTACCCAGACTCTTCTTAGAGCTGGCCATCCGACCAAACTGAGCAACCGGGCAAGAAGGACCTTGGTCAGGGAGGTGACCACGAACCCAATGATCACTCTGGTAGAACTACATACTGTAGTTCCTTGGTTGAGAGAGGAGAACCTGCTGTACGGCCAACACTCTCTGCAGCACTTCACAAACCCAGGGTTTATGGGAGAATGGCCAGATGGAAGTCACTCCTGTGAAAAAGGCAAATGACAGCATGTCTGGAGTTTGCAAAAAGACACGTCAAAGACTCAGAGCATGAGACAAAGGATTCTGTGGTCTGATGAGACAACAATTGAACTCTTTGGTCTGAATACAAAGCACTACGTCTGGCGGAAACCGAGCACAGCTAATCACCCATCCAACACCAACCATACTGTGAAGCATGGTGGTGGCAGCATCATGCTATGGGGATGATTTTCAGTGGCAGTGACTGAGAGACTTGTAAGGATAGAGGAAATAATTAATGGAGCCAAGTACAGGTAAATCCTTGAGGAGGACCTGCTTCAGAGTCTGAAAGACCTTAGACTGTGGTGAAGATTTATGTTCCAACAAGACAATGTCTCCAAACATACAACCAAAGCAACACTGGAATGGATTCAGAACAAGAACATGAAAGTCCTTGAATGGCCCAGCAAAAGCTTAGACTTGAATCCCATTGATAATTTGTGCAAAGACTTGAAGATTGCTGTTCACCAACACTCCCCATCCAACTTGACAGAGCTTGAGCAAATTTGCAAGGAAGAATGGGAGAAACACTCCCCAAATCCAGATGTGCAAAGCTGATACAGACATATCCTAGAAGACCTGAAGCTGTAATCACTGCTAAAGGCACTTCTACAGTGTATTGACTCAGGATGTTGAATACTTATGTAAATGAGATATTTCTGTATTTCACTTTTAATTATTTTGTAAAAATGTCTATTAAAAAAATTGCCACATTGACATTATGTGGTATTATGTGTATATCAGTGACAAATAAAATCTCAATTCAATCCATTTTAAATTCAGGCCGCAACACAACAAAATGTGAAAAAGTCAAGGGGTGTGAATACTTTCTGAAGGCACTGCACAATCTGGTTGGAACAAGTTGTAAATCTTAGTTAGTCATATCTGTCAAGGATGTTGGCATGCCGCTACACGTATGCCCTCCAGTCTCGGCTGGACCCGTGCCCTTCTGTAATAGCTCAACCCATCCCTTTCATCATGGCTGGACCCGTGACTCCCTCCCCTTCCCCCATCTCCACTGGATCCGTGCCTGCCATTATGGCTGGACTGGTGCCCTTCTGTCTCGGCTGGACCCGTTCCCTTTGTCTCGGCTGGACCCGTGCCCTCCCGTAATGGCTTGACCTGTCCCCTTCTATCTCAGCTGGACACGTGCCCTCCTGCCAATTCCTGAGCGTTGTAATAAAGCACACTTGTACATCACATCAATTTCACATCAACTGTACTTGTACGTTGATTGCAATGAAGAATAGATAAATCCAGCATTACCTACACCCATCAAAACACCAAGATTTTTAATCTCATGAATTACTTTGACTATATCTGAATGATGTATGTTCCTCTTCCCATGTATGACATCCTTTGCACCAACTGAGTTAAGTTTGTCTGACTGAATGAATCATCATGTCAAAAGATCCTTTCTCGCACCTTATTAAATTAAGCAAACAATAGTACAATTATTTCTTCAGTAAGGCCCTAATAACCTGGCCATCCATTGCCATTTTCCCGAGACACCACGATTTTATTTGAATTATTTGTGATGGCTTCAGGAAATTAATTTCCTTTATTTATTTTTTTCCTTAGAGATTTGCTTTGTATTTATCAAGGAGCATCAATTTGCTCGGTATGGTATAAATCCGTAGAAACCACTTCTTCTTCTTCCCCGTTAGTATGCAGCACAAGGTTGCGGGGTGGCATCATTGGCTGAGGATGCGGCTGTGCTGCTGATGCACGCCCTCTGCTGGTTAGGGCAGGAATTTGTAATTTGGTCATGGTGCTGGCGATGGCTCGCCTACTCTTCACAAAAGACAAAATGGGCTTTTTAACGTACTGTACACCAACGAATGCTGGCAGACGGGACTCCATTTTAACATCCATCCGAGGGGCGGCACACACACCGATGTGCGGTAGGGACTCAAACCCATTCTAGACAGCTTATCGGCGAGTGTGCGTACTTCTTCTCAGCCATCTGGTCAGCCCTCTGGAAATCACTACAAAAAACACTTGCTTTGTTTTTTCTTGGTAGCACAAGTGCAGCATTTTGTTTAGCGTGAAGTTTTTGGAATAAACGCACATCATGATAAATGAAATGAGCGGAGCTGGTGAATTTAAAAAGGCTTGCGGCCTGTTTCAAGCTTGTCGCTATTGCCTCCTGCCGTTGGATAAGCAAGTGCTCCTCTGATTCCTGTGTTGTTACCTCTACTGATTCATGCCTTCCTCTTGCAGAAGAAAAATGTATCTTGTTTATTATTTTCGTGCTGTGTTTTGTTTGATAACCGCACATTGTTTGTTTGTGCAAGTCACGGGACAATTGCGAGAAGCAAATGAGATCCCTGTCAAGACAAAAGTGATAAAACAAGTTGGGTGTTTTGGAATGGAAAATCGTGTGGAGGGAACATTAAAATTGCAAGGAAAATTGAGAGCACAGTGTTAAAGTGTCGGGAAAGTGAAACGGTACATATTTTGTTAGAAAACTCTTACAGTTTGTGTAGTATTAAAAATATAATCATGTGATTATAACTTTTTTATGGCAACATTTAATATTTTTATGGCTATTTAATGCAACATCACTTGCAACAAGAAGAAAAAGAAATAAAATATTGTCGCGTCGATCCTGTAGTGAAGACCTCAGGGTGACAAATGGCCAAAACGAGCTTCAACTCCGAGGCGTATGAGCCGAATTGATGGCGATTCCTTTGTATGGCGCGCGAGGGAAACGGAGGTCTCGTGGTCTAAGTTGAACGGACGGACGCGACGGGGGTTTATCCAAAACCACAAACAAATACGCGTGCAAGACAAGAAATTGAAAATGCAACGAATAATTATTTAATGAAAATAATGCAGGCAATAAACAAATGAACGGTGAGGTAAAAACTGTAATTCCTAAATGAGGATCTTCCACTCAGACACAAAAACAGACAGGGGAATGAATGAAATATAATACCCCCTTTTTGCCGGCACTCAGCTCTGGTCTCGATGAGCACTTTGGTGGGGTCGGTTGACGAGAGGACCGCGCATCGAAGCGCTCAAACAATGGCGCTGGTCAATCACGCAAGGACACCGAGCTGTGCCGCAGCCAGCCAAACATCTCACGCTCAATCCCGGGCCAGCCAGCACAACACGGCCCCCAGTTCCCCCAAAGAGCACCAAGTCGCACAACCTCCCCTCCTTCAACATGGCAAAGGCTCCCCAAAGCTCTGAAATGTTCTCCTCACAAAAAGTGCACATGAGCCAGCTGCAGCCGAGAGCCAGAGGTAACAGCGTTTGCTCACCATGAAGGCAGCACGAGAAAGAGAGAAAAATGGCGTCCCCTTCGCTTTTTCTTCCTCCGTTCTCGATGGTTCCTTCTGACGTCACGCTCGCTCCAATCACCAAGCGCGATTCCATCACCCCATCGTTCCTCAACCAATCTTCATTCGGGACGTGACCTCACGGCCATTCTTGACACCCATCGAGAATGTTCGGCTCGGCGGGGTCATAATGTCTGGGTACTGTCGGCGATTATGGTGGTTGTGGCAATGTGCCGATTGCATGGCTGGCCGAGTAAATTTTCTAAGAACAAAGGGAAAAAATCACAGGGCAATTACACACTGGGGATTATTTTTAAGCCCTACCTAATTAGCATAGCTCCACCCCTTGCATGGAGACACATATACGATCTTGCACGGACATTCGGCCTACCGGGTTCCCTAATTGGTTACATGAAGGTTCTTCTTCTTCTTCACGACATATGAGGCACGCTAATCTATACAATTCTATCTTGGCTATGGTATTTCATTACCTACCCCCACACAGGTAACAATATCATAGCCCCCGCTATGGTTTTTCATAATTTTGCTGTACAGAGTAAAATGCTGTCAGTCAGCCATCTTTGGTCGGATGGCAAAACAAAATAGTCTGCATATGTATACAGTACTCTCATGTATTGTCTTTGTGCCAAGTTTGAACAAAATCGGATCATGCATGTTCAAGAAATGGTTGAGGGCACGTTTAAGTAACAAAATGGCTGCCAGTCGGCCATCTTGGATCTGATCTCAAAAGAAAATAACATGCATATGTAAGCCCTCATTCATTATCTGTGTGCCAAGTTTGAACAACATTGGTAAATGAATGTCCGAGAAATGGTTGAGGACGTGCTCAACATCGGTGGTTTTTTTTTTTACAAATAAAATGCCCGCCAGTCAGCCATATTTGATGGCATTGTGAAACCAAATTATGTGCATATGTATACATCATTTATTGGCTTTGTGACACGCATGAACAAATTTGGTCAATAGATCTCCGAGATATGGTTATGGACGCATAGACGGACGGATGAGACCCAATCCATAAGCCCCCGTTTCTGACTCAGTCCAACGGGGGCTAATAAACATTTACAAGGTTTGGAGATAAATTCCCAGGGTTATACAAGAGGAAGTTAATTCACCTTTCTAACTGCTGATGCCTTCCCCTTTCCAAAAGTCCCCTTAAAAAGTCCCAATTGTTGGGTTAGGGGTAGGATTAGACAGGGTGGTTTAAGGCAGCCATCTCCTGTCAATCAGGATCCATGTGGCATTAGCTGTCATGGCACTTACTTCCTGGTCCCATATCAATGTAGTGGTATCTTGCTAGTTATAGTCGGGAAGTATGTGGCACAATGGACTGTGATGTATTGGACATGGCATAGACATCATCATTGGTGGTATAGGCTGTGTGACATATTATGGTAGTCGTGTGACGTGGTTTCAAATTTTCAATTTCAAAACAACACTTATTTTCTTCAGCAAAAGAAACATAGTATACAAAAGACATTTTAATGGCTGAAGGAGGCTGACTCCCAAAAGGCATAGCTTGTAGTAGAAGGACATGATGCGCACACATTAAAGCCCAGCTCCTCACAAGGGTTAAGAACCCAATTTTATGCCATGAAAATATTCCTAGCCTTTGATTCCATGTTCATTGACTTACCGAGTTGAAGAAACACAAGAGATACCCACAACCTCTTGCAGTTCTCATCAAACTATCATTGCACCATGTGTGTGCTAAGTTATGTGGATACATGCCAATGGAAATTGTTGATCTTCTGGTGTGATATGGACCTGTGTCGCTTCGCTTCTCCCCACCGAGAGGGTGTGGCGAGAGTGAGTACACGTGGCCTATACCACCCCTGATGAAGTCTATTCTATGGTTGAAACATCTTGCTCTCTAAGTCTGTCTTCCTGACAATTTCGAGTTTTTAACGATAATAACTATGGCATCATAGGTCACATGGTCTGACAGCCATATTGGATTTAACCTAAAATGTCTAAGAACATCTTTCAAACTGCCCAACTGATCGACATGAAACTTTGTTTGTCATCAACTAGGCATGGTGATTAATGTTTGATCACTAAAACGTCATTGGTCACATGGTGTGGCAGCCATATTGGATTGAACAGGAATTTAAAAAATTTTTTCTCTGAAACCGCTAAACCTATCGATACAAAATTTTGCAAATATCATCTAACACCAATGCTGCATATAGTGCGAATATGATGACATCATACATTACTTGGTTTGGCAGCCATATTGGATTGAAGAGAAATATATATTTTTTAAATCTGAAACCGCTTAACCAAAACTTTGCAAATATCCTCTAACACCATTGCTGCATATAATGTGAAAATGATGACATCACAAGTCACGTGGTTTGGCAGCCATATTGGCCATATTCTCGCAACTTCTTATCAAAGTTATCGCTTAGAAATCATAAATATCTGCAATGCTACATTGCTGAACTTGTTTTAATTTTGGCCTGCAATGGAACTAAGTTATATTTCAGGAAGTTTATCTTTGAACGTGGTCCTCCAAGTGCAGTATTTGTTTGCGATGTAAACCATGAAATGTGATGGTGTAGTATCAGTTTTTATAGTTTTGTTGACATGAGTAGTCGATTTTTATTTATTTTTGTTGTTGTTGTTGTTGTTCCAAAGCATGAAGCAGATGAGTCAACAAAAGGGAATGATTTGTACACACGGAGGGCTGGTATTCACGTTGACGTGTGTTGTATCCAGCACTCACGCGAAACGTACATGCTTGTAACATCAACGGCTTAATCAGTAACTTGCAACACGGCACAGCAGCCATGAGGCCACAAAAACTCCTCTCAGCTCCTCCCACTCTACAAAACGAACCGTCACTTCCGTTTCCCATGACGTCACTGTCGTTTTCCAAACATATGAATTATAACGTGTGAATTCCCAACATGAATTACATATGAATAACAACATGTGAATTCCAAACATAACATTTCCCTCCCTTTTTAAAAAACAATTAGCCAACCACATAATCCTTCATCCTTGTGGGCTGTTGCTTAGCCCTTTGAGGTCACTGAACAACTTTAGGAAACCTTGGAGGTGCAGGTGTGTCTGCAAGCCCCTTGTCAATCACTGTTGGCTGCTGCCAGGAAAGAAGAGGAGAAATGCTCCCGTCCTTGCCCGACTGGTGATTCAGGAACCTTTCTCAAGCGATTCACATGTTATCGTGATCCATCGTGCAGGCGATAGGTGGCTGTTCCCAATCTCTTAATGATTTGCAATGGGTGTCTGACCATTGAGGCTGTAGGTTGTTGCGACGCCGAGGCAGCGAAACACACACACAGTCCAGCTCCTGTAATGTCGGTGGTCTGGCCATTTTGGACTGTCAAACCTCAACTTCATACGCTGTTGCTGAGTCTCAAACTGCAACCTGTGTAGCTGGCGATGTGGGATTACCTTTGGCAAAGCTAAAGCGATCGAGCGGGAGTTGTAGTTCCCTTCCCAGCATCAGTGGCGCTGGAGATAGCTCTGTAGTTATGTGCTTGGAGGCACGGAAGTGTCGGCGTGTTTGCAGGAGAGCTGCTTCAAACTGCCAACCTTCGGTCAAGTAAGCACGGATGCCATTCTTTCGCATCTGGTTGAGGCGCTCCACACCTCCATTAGGTTGAGGATGGTATATGGCTGTTCTAATGTGCTTGATAGCTCTCCCTGCCAGGTAAGTTATAAAGTCAGCGGAAATGAATTGGGGCCCGTTGTCTGTGGTAATGATATCCGGGAGACCCCACCGGGCAAACAATGAATTAAGCCTTTGAATAACCGATTGAGTGGTGACTGACCCTAGCGGAAAAGCTTCAGGCCACTTTTAATGGAGATCATACACCACAAGAAGGTAACGGCCTTGGGCTGGTGCACCATGCAGTTCTCCACAGAAGTCCACCCGGAGGTGTTTCCACGGTGCGGATAGCCACTGCTCTGGGGATAGAGGGGCCGGAGTTGGTGGAGAGGATTTTCCGCTGAGGACGCATGCAGTGCAATCCTTGACCATCAGTTCGATGTCGTGATCGATGGTGGGCCACCAGACAATGTCCCTGCAGCACTGTTTAACTTTCACTACTCCAAGGTGTCCCTCATGTGCATTCGCAAAACCTGCACTCTAAGAGACGTTGGAATCAAGGTGCTGTGCCTCCTGGCAATACAGACATCCTCCCAGCAGGATAATTCTGCCCTCACTCTGTAGTATGGTAACAGCTCCCATTTCACGTTGGATGGCCACCCCCCTCTGATGTAGGTACGGAGCGTGGTAAACATAGAGTCATCCTGGGACCCTTTCCCAAACAATTCCATGGAGACAACAGTGGACAGGGGTGCCTGAAGCAGTTGCACTAGATCAGGTTCGGTGTCTGTTACCTACTGAACCGTTGATGGTGAAACCACTGCTCTTGACAGAGGGTCTGCAACTGTGTTCTGGCGGCCCGGCATGAATTCTAACGTAAAATTGTACTGATTCAAATGGACTGCCCACCTGAGTCGCTGTAGTGGTTTATGTCCTGAGCCGCTGGTAGTCAAAAGTGCTGTGAGAGCTTGATGGTCAGTTTGCTTCGTGATGGCTCTGCCATAGAGGTAAAGATGCCAGCACCCGCAACCCCGCATGCCCAAATGCATGCCAACGCTTCCCTCTCACCCACCAAGTAATTTTATTCAGCCGGGGTGAGGGAATGGTAAGCAAACGCCACTGGTTTCTCAACACCATCATGAAGCTGTGACAGTACAGCACCCAGTGCCACCTCAGAGGCATCACAGGTAACCATCGTGGATGCTATGAGACTGAAGTGCGCTAGCGTGTGGGCAGAAGTGAGCTGATGCTTAAGCATCTGTGCAGCGTGACCACAAGCCGTGGTCCATTCCCAAGGTACATCCTTTTTGAGGAGGTGGCGTAGTGGGGCTGTAGTAGAGGCAAACTGTGGCAGGAAGCAGAATTAATATGTGGCTATACCCAGGAAGGATGCCAGTTGAGATGCTGACTGTGGTTCTGGATGTGTATGGATGGCATCAACATGTGACAAGATAGGAGTGATTCCCTGCCCTGAGAGCTTGTACCCCACAAACTCTATCTTTGGAACCCTGAGGAGGCATTTCGCAGCGTTGAGTGTGACGTGATGGGCAGAGAGCTGATGAAGAATCTTTTGTAGTTGAGCATTATGTTGAGGCTGTGTGGCACCATTCACCACAATATCATCCAAGTAGATTGACACCCCAGGTATGCCGGCTAGGAGAAGAGACATTATTTTCTGAAAACAGCTAGGAGCCGAGCGAAGGCCGAAAGGCATGCGCTTGTAACGGAAAAACCCCATGTGCGTGACAAAGGCTGTGAGGTCTCTGCTGGCTGGTGTCAGGGGCACTTGTAAGTAACCTTGCTTTAAATTGTTTGCTGAAAACAGTGGAGCCATGGAAATGTGTGGTGAGTTCTACTGCGGTGGGCAGGGGATATTTATCCGGAATGATGGCTTTGTTGTCTGCCCGGAGGTCTACAGACAGTCACAGCTCCCCAGATTGTTTTCGTGCAATGACCTCGTTTGAAATCCAAGGGGACGCATTGATGGATTCAATGATGTCAGCGTCACAGATGCGCTGTAGTTCGGCCGTTACGTGGTCCCGGAGGGACAGAGGCACCCTTCGCAGGGGTTGAATGACCGGTGCAACAGCAGAGTTAACTGTAAGCTGGTGTACAAAGTCGGTGATGCACCCCAGGCCTGTAAACAATGTGGGAAACGTGTTGCCAGGTGGTCCTGACCTGTAGGAAAACTGCTCCAGAGGAATCAGCCAGCCGAAAGTGAAGACTGTGGAATAAGTCCAGCCCCATCAGATTGGCACCTGTTATGGTGATGTAGAAAACTGAAGGAGCAGCAGTGTGGTTTTTGTAACGCACCGGTAGGCTGACCATTCCCAGCGCAGTAATGTTGGTTTTGCCATAACCCGACAGAGCCACTGAAGTCTGTTTCAGGAGAATGCGTGAAAAAATTAGTCATAAGTTGCCATATTTAGAATTGAAACTTTGGCGCCTGTATCAACCAGAAGCGGATTTAAAATGTCATTCACATAACATCCACAGATATTGAATGAAGTAACTGGCTGGGACATCGAGTTGATTGCGACTCGTGATGAAGTTGCTGTGTCTGATGTGGTAGCCGATAGGACGGGTGAAGAGCGGCATCACCGGGCAAAGTGGTGCAGTTTTCGGCAATTCCTACAGCGCTGGCCATTTTCAGGGCACTCCGGGGACCGGGCTGCATGTTTGAATGATCCACAGTTAGTGCAACGCCAGGAGGTATTTTGTACTTTTTGTACAGGCACTTGTGCTCAGCAAATCAGCAAATATTACCACTTTACACAAAAAGGTGCAAAAACAGATCCTTGCAACTACAGACCAATCAGCCTGCTTCCAATTATCAGCAAAGTCATGGAATCCATCATTGCTTCAGATATGAAATATTTCCTCTTCTCCAATGGCTTGATCTCTGATCATCAATTTGGTTTCAGACCTGGTCACTCTACTCTGGACATGCTGCTTCTGCTTTCTCAACAATGGATGGAGGTCCTCAATGCCAAACAGGAAATTAGAGCTGTCTCCCTTGACACATCATGTGCCTTCGATACGGTCTGGCACCCCGCTCTGCTCACCAAACTCTCCTCCTTTGGTATCCATGGAAATCTCCACGCATGGCTGGCGGACTTCCTCTCTAATCGTAGTCGACGTGTGGCCCTGAATGGGTTTCTCTCATCTCCTCTTCCTGTTCAGGCTGGAGTTCCCCAAGGCAGTGTTCTGGGCCCTGTGATTTTTCTGGTCTTCATCAATGATCTTTCTGACTCTCTTGAAAATCCTCTCTATCTCTTTGCTGATGACTCTACTCTCTGTTGCTCCATTCCTCATCCCTCAGATCGGCAGTCTGCAGCCTCCTCACTCTCTGCAGACCTGGACAAAATCACAGACTGGGCAAACAAGTGGAACATGTCTTTCAATCCTGACAAATCTCACACTCTTACAATGTCTCTCCGAAAAGACCGACTGGACAACCCTCCCATGCACTTTCTGAATAATCCTCTCCAAGAAGTTCTGTCACTCAAGCTTTTGGGTCTCACTATCTGCCATGATCTTTCCTGGGAAAACCACATTTCAACTCTGGCCTCCAAACCCAGTCGCCGACTGGGCATCCTCCGTCGTGCGAAGTCCTTCCTTGGCACACCTGAGCTCCTCACCACATACAAGGCTTTCATCCGCAGCTCAATGGAATACTGCTCTCCCCTCTGGGTTGGTGCTCCTGCCTCACACCCAGCTCGTCTTCACGCTGTTGAAATCAAAGCGTTCAGAATCATTGGAATCTCCCGCGACGAAGCTAACTCCAAGGGCCTTTCACTCTCACCGCAGGCAGGTTGGTGGTCTTTCCGTCTTCTACCGACTCCTCTCTGGCCTTGCCCCCCCCCCCCCCACCCCCAGCTCTCTCTGGGCTCTGTCCCCCAAATATTCCTACAGGTCGCACAAGATCTGCCTGCAACCCTCTTATGGTTAAACTGCCAAAATCAAGACTCTCTGCTCACCTTCACTCCTTCATTACTCTTTTCTCCCGCCTCTGGAACAAACTCCCTCTCTCTTCAATCCCACTCCACCCTCCAGGTATTTAAAACAGCTGTTCACCACCATCTCTTATCTTCCCCCATCCAAAACCTTGATCTTTTCTACCCCCGCTAATTCACCCCAGATCCACTTTTTTGAAATTCCAACTTCCTTCCTGGAAGTCCTTGGTGTCCTTGTGTTTTATACCTCTCCCCCCCCCCCCCCCTTCCCACGCCTCCTCCCCCCAAGCCCTTTCCCTCCCACACTTCTCCCTGCTCTCAAATGTTGTGGTTGTGTGCTTCCCCTTCTCTCCCCATCTTGTCTTCCGCTCCCTCTTTTTATTTATTTTTTGTCTGGTTGATTTGTTTGTGAAATAAATGTTAGCTCTTTCACGAGCCTCGATTCAGTATCCAAAAAAAAAAAAAAAAAAAAAAAAACCAGGTGCTTCGTCAGCTGCACACAAGATGTTTTTTCAATGAGCTGATCCCTTATTAACTCGTCCTGCAGTGCTCCGAATTTGCAGTGCTGTACTAGCTCTCTCAGTGCAGACACGGATTGGATCATGGACTCACCCGGCCGCTGACGAAACTGAAAGGGATTGAGGAGAAGACGGACAGAAATGTGCAGAAAGTGCACCAACAGAAGCTTGGAACGTGTCGTTTGCCGGTTCGAAAGTAGTGAAAATCCGCCGGCCTTCCATACCCAAGCAGTGTATAAGAATGGCTCGCTTACGTGGGGTCGCCATGTCTTGTAAATCCAGTACAATTAAATAAGTTTCAAATGACTGATACCATCACCACCATTGTACTGTGGGCTCATCTGGGACCGGTGCAGGTGGAGGTAATGAAATATCAGCCATCTTCGTCGCCAAGTGTTGTATCCATCACTCATGCGAAACGCACTTGCTTGTAACATCAACAGTTTAATCAGTAACTTGCAACACGCCACAGCAGCCATTAGGCCACAAAAACCATGAGTCCTCTCCGCTCCTCCCACTCTGCAAAACCAACCGTCACTTCCGTTTCCCATGACGTCACCGTCGTTTTTCCAACATGAATTATAACGTGTGATTTCCCAACATGAATTACATGTGAATACCAAACACAACAACGTGCTCTTTGGGTTTTTATAAAGGTGGAAAAAGCAGAAATGTTTGTATGTTTACCACATGAGATGAAATATTTTCACTTATTCCTCCTTAAAAAACACATTTTATCTTTCAACAAATTAACGTAAAACACGGAAGATTGGATACGGGTGTGGTGGAAGGGAGAAGAGATGTAGTATGGGGTGTAGCACACCTGTTGAATAGATGCATCATATGATGATGTCATCATATCACTTATTAGGTTAGATGCATATCATCAGATACATGTTTTAGTGATCAAACATTAATCACCATGCCTAGATGATGACAAACATAAAGTTTCACATCGATCAGTTTGGCGGTTTGAAAGATGTTTTTTTTCAGGTTATAGGTTAAATCCAATATGGCTGCCAGACCACGTGACCTATGATGGCATCATTTGATGGATATGATGCGAGGCACATCATGTTGCATTGATGCAACACCTGGCCTGCGAATCACTGTGATGGTCGGATCAGGAACCAATCCCAGACCTGAGAGCTCAAAGCAGAGTACTCTACACGTAAACTTACACAGTGAGCTAAATTCAAATTTCGCAATGGTTTCTTTTGAAATAAGCAACAAGACCATTCCACTTAGAAAAGGCGATTTTGTTTGTGTAAAAGATTATCAGTAAGTCCGATGACCTCGTATAGAAACATAAACATAAAAGAAGAGTTCATTGACATAGACATATATTCTGGTTGGGGTTGAGGAAGGTGAGGGTTTGGGGCAGGTGGTCTTTTTTTTTTCTGTATACAAGATCGAAGCTCGTGTAAGAGCTAACCTTGATCACAAAAAGACAAACTGACACATAAAACATATGATAAAGGGGGTGGGAGAACAAGATGGAGAGCAGGGACATCGACAGATCTGTGGGAGGGAGAGGGCTTGGGGGAGGAGGCATGGGAAGGGGGGGGGGGGTGGGATGAGGAGGCATGCGAAGGGAGGGGGGGGGTGTGGGGGTGGGAGAGTTAAAAAAAAAAAACACATGGACACTGCTAGGACCTCTAGGAAAGAAGTGGGTATTTCATGAAAGTGGATCTGGGGTGAATTAATGGGGGTAGAAAAGATCAAGGTTTTGGATGTGGGAAGATAAGAGATGGTGGTGGACAGCTGTTTTAAAGACCTGGAGGGAGGAGTGGGATTGAAGAGAGTGAAGGAGTTTGTTCCAGAGGCAGGAGAGAAGAGGATGAAAGGGTGAAGGTGAGCAGAGAGCCTAGATTTTGGCAGTTTAACCATAAGAGGTTTGCTGGCAGGTCTTGTGCGACCTGTAGGAATATTTTGCGGAACAGCACAGAGCACAGACAGGGCTGGGGGTGGGGGGGGGGGGGGGGATAGGCCAGAGAGGAGTCGGTAGAAGACAGAAAGACCACCAACCTGCCTGTGGTTAGTGAGTGAAAGGCCCTCGGAGTTAGCTTCATCGTGGGAGATTCCAATGATTCTGAAAGTCTGAGGTTGAATTGGGGAAAATAAGTTTGAAACAAGCATTCTGAGTATTGAGCTGCAATACATGTCCCCTACCAAAGTTCAAAGTGCCATAACTTTGTCAAAAATGATCGAATATGCAAATTTATGCACGGTTGATGCTGGTTTTCAAACTTGATCCGAGGTATGCTGAGACACATGTGTGTCACGCCTCACCTCGTTGATAAGCCCGCAAGGTCGCTCCGTGGAGCAGCCTGCACGGATTGCACTGTGTGAATTATATAATTACCAACTCACGGTCTGAGGTACTAGCGATTCAAGAGATATCCTTTTTTTTTTTTTTTTTAAATATTTCCGTTTAGTTAACGGTATCTGCCAAACCACGTGCCCTATCGCAAATTCCAAAAGGTCATTTTAGTAGACTGGCATGCTGAACAGAACTGTGAAGTTTCCTCTCGATTGGATCAAAAATGAGGGAGGAGCTCGGTTTTAAAGGTTCATGCTTAAAAACGTCATAACTCTGAAACGATGTGACGCATGACGTCATGCTCGCTGAATTTTTTTTTCGTCATGAGTATGCGATTCTGCCTGCAGAGTTTGGCCTCGATCTGTTCAGCCGTTGCAGAGAAAAAGGGGTTTTCGTGTTTTCACGAAAAACAATATGGCGGCCGAACCACGTGACCTGTGACGTCAAAATTACCATTAAAATATTCTACAGAACGAGTGCCCCCTACGGTGAAAATTTGATCTCAATCGGTCCTATTATTGCAGAGAAAATCTTTTTTAAAGGAAATTAAAACTTAAAATGGCACTGAGTTAAGGATCATCAGAATTATCAGAATTACCAAAGTTCAAAGTGCCAAAACTTTGTCAAAAATGATCGAAACGTCGTGAAGTTCGAACTTGATCTGTAATTTATCATGAGGAAACCCTGTTCCAAGTTTGAAACCATTAGCATTGTCGGAAAAAAAGTCCGGAAAACCTCTTTGCGTGACGGACTGATGGACGGAGGGACGGAGTGCAAACCTATAGTCCCCTCCGGTGTACACCGGTTGGGGATTAATAAGGAAGAAAAGATGTTAGATGAGGATATGGGACTTAGACGAGGGGAGAGGAATATTTATAATCTGTTTTATTAGCCCTGGATTATCATGATGGTGAAAGGAATGTTGTTAAATTGAGTATCTACACTCTGCTGATCCTACTGCCATGGGAGCAGCAGGCGTTATCTAATTTGTTGGGTAAGCTTGTAGCCCATGTGCTTAGCTGTGAAAATCCCGAGCATTTCCAGTACTGTCAGGGCGGTAAGTCCAATGTGAGCCGTTCGAATGTCACCTTTGCTTCATGAGCCCTGGAATTGTCACATTGAATGACAACACATTGCCAATGCTGTCCGAGTGGGAATGATGCTGTCATGGAAGTACGCACCATAATTAGGCCTTGGCAGATATAGTGGCCTTCAGGTACCGCTCACAGACCACAGTCATGTCATTGGGTGTTCATCTTCCTAAAGACATCCCAGCGATGTTGTCTGACCTTTCTCACTCCATATAGGCGTGTAAGTCGGACAACCAATTCGCAGACAACTTCAGTCCATAAAGAGCGGTGGCATGCAGGGGAAGAAATTTTGGTGGCAAACCTGCAAAAGGAGAATGACTTTTAGGATTTCTTGCCTGGAAAATAAAATACGACTCTTGGAATTCTTCACCGAAGGAATAAAATTGCATCTCGAGCGTGACATTTTCTGAAGGATTGGCGAATATTTCCAAAACATAAAGCTTAGTATGATGGAAATGGAATGCTTTTATAAACAAATAGGTGTTGATGCATCCCATGATCCAATAGGTGTTCGGGGTGTTATAGATTCCAGTTACATCTCCACCGGTGCATTGTTGTGTAACTGATTGGAAAGCGGGCTGCTGGGAGAGGAAAGGAGTGTGACCTTTGACCCGCCATTTTGGTGAACATGCACAAACATTTTAATTACATTCTCGGAATTACAACCGGCTGTGCTTGCGTTTAACCACAGCGTTTGCGTTTCCGGTCCTGTTCGCCGTAATCACTACCGGTGCCCGCAGGTGGCGGAGGCGACTCGGCCAACAATTTCCGGCCATCTCATGGCCAAAGGTATTACATGCCAGAGATGGTGCGAAATGAATTGAACATTTGCCACACCTGCGTGCCGACCCCCGCGGAATGCCTTCATTCCAGGTCCGCACCTGCCGCGGAGGGACCGACTGGAATGGTGAAACTGACTTCCCAGAATAGAAAGGGATTGAACAGTCTGATGGGTGCTGTATTGTAAGATTATTCATTTCTCCGTTGTGCCTGAAGGCATGCACACCTGTGAAACGAGGGATTTCTTGTGGGAGGATGGCTGGGGCAGTCAAAGGCACCTGGCGCCTTTAAGAGAGCGTTTTGGGATGTATGCTCATATGTACCACAGTCATGATGCACCTGGTAGGAATGGAATTATGCATATTGCTCCTTGATCAAAAGTACATCTACATATCTGTATTAATTGTTACCATTTTGGAAACCCTAACACTCTCCTGTGAGGTACACTCTTGTGTTTTTACCTTGCGCTCGCGAAACGAAAAGTGGGGTTAAGCGATCGGTTCTGCACGTACGTCCATACATGTCTGCATTTTTAAAAATTAATTTTTTTTATCGGCAAGCGTTGGTCAGATTGACATGAAATTTTGCACCATAGGAGCGCCTCCTCTTGCAAAAATTTTTTTGATGATAATTATGACGTCATAGGTCACCTGGTATGGACGCCATCTTGGAAAAAACCTTTGTACCTCCATATCTCCAAAACCGCTCAATGGAAAAAATTGAAAAATATCTCATTGTCAACTACTCCCAATGGGGAATACGAAATGTTAATGATGATGCCATGGGTGCCTTCACTATGACGTCATCATTTAACAAGTAGAACACTTGATCTGATCAGTATGAAAAAAAACAATTTCTCTGCAATTGTTAGTTTGATGGACACAAATTTTCACCATAGTATGCGGCTACTCGTGTATAATTTTACAACGTAATTATGTCGACATAGGTCACATGTTACGGGCCCCATCTTGGAAAAAAAACGAACCACTTTGGACCTCTACACCTCTGAAACGGCTCCATGGAAAAAATTAAAACGTGGCTCATTTTACATAACTCCATTTGGGGAATAAGTGTTGTTAAGGATGACCATTTTAGCCTTAATTTTGACGTCAAAATTCGACAGGGACAATGTTTAGTCTGATCAGTTTGAAATGTTTTGAAATGTATTGAGCGTGGTCTATGCATCAATTATATTAGACAATATAAATTTATGATGTCATCGCTCACGTGGTCTGGCAGCCATATTGGATCAAAGAAAAAAAAAGATCAAAAACAGAAGAGTTGGCTCGCAACAAGTTCACTGCGCAGGATACGTATTCTATGAATACCATCTAGTTTCTATGTATATATCCGTGAGTCCAATTTGCATCCAGGAACACAACAATTATGGTTTACCATTTCGAAATTGCCACTCTTTCGTTTAAATGCTAAAAATGTTGAAAAGATTATTATAAGTACAGATTCCATGCTCGTAAGGGCAGGTTAAAAGAGCCCCCTACCCCCTCGTCTCGCAGAAGTATCGCTTTAAATGCACAAAAAGCACAGGCACAAAAGCCCTCGTAAGCATTCAGACGCCATTTTGAAAGTCCCGTGTTGTTTCTTGTTGGTGTAATCGTGTTCTAAGAGTTTACCCGAAGACAGAGTACGCTTCTACGTTAGTGAGCTTACCAATGAGCATATTCTAGTCGTGGGTTTGCCTATTCTAGATTGAAGCTGCCTGGTACAGAGCCAGCATGGCTGATCGAACGCAGTGTGGTTGGAGGGGATTCGAAGCTGGCTTTTCCGTCTGTAGTGAGACTATGCAAATATATAATGAACTCCAGGCTGGAGTTCCTCAAGGCAGTGTTTTGGAACCTGTGCTTTTTGTGTCCTCATTAATGATCTCTCCGACTCTCTGGAGAATCGTCTCTATCTGTTTGCTGATGACTCCACTTTCTGCCGCTCGTCTCTCAACCCTCAGATCTGCAGGCAGCAGCCTCCTCACTTTCTGCAGACCTGGATAAAATCACAAACTGGTCAAATTAGTGGAACATGTCTTTCGAGTCTGACAAATGTCACACTCTCACTTTGTCTCTCCGAAAAGACCATCTGGACAACCCTTCCATATACTTTCTCAACAATCCTCTCAAATAAGTTCTGTCACTCAAGCTTTTGGGTCTCACGATCTGCCATGATCTTTCCTGGGAAAACCACATTTCCAAGCTGGCCTCCAAAGCCAGTCGCCGACTGGGCATCCTCCGTCGCGCCAAGTCCTTCCTTGGCACACCTGAGCTCCTCACCACATACAAGGCTTTCATCCGCAGCTCAATGGAATACTGCTCTCCCCTCTGGGCTGGTGCTCCTGCCTCACACCTAGCTCGGCTTCACGTTGTAGAAAACAAAGCTTTTAGAATCATTGGAATCTCCCGTGATGAAGCTGATTCCGAGGGCCTTTCACTCACTCACCGCAGTCAAGTTGGTGGTCTTTCTGTCTTCTACGGACTTCTATCTGGCCTAGCTCCCCCAGCTCTGTCTGTGCTCTGCCCCCCAAAAATTCATTCAGGATGCACAAGATCTGCCAGCAACCCTCTTCTGGTGAAACTACCAAAATCAGGACTCTCTGCTCACCTTCACGCTTCCAATCCTCTTTTCCCACCTGTGGAACAAACTCAAACAATCTCTTCAATCCCACTCCTACCTCCAGGTCTTCAAAACAACTGTTCACCACCATCTCTTATCTTTCCCCATCCAAAATCTTGATCTTTTCTAACCCCGTTAATACACCCTAAGTCCACTTCCTTCAAATTCCGTTTTCTTTCCTGAAATCTCTGCAGTGTCCATCTTGTTTATCCCGTGTGCACCCCAGCCCTCTCCCTTCCACAGATCTCCCGATATCCATGTTCTTTACTGTTGTTGTGTTTCCCTCTCTCCCCCCGCCCCTCTTGTCTCCTGCACCCTTGATTATATGGTATATGTGTTAGTTCTTACATGAGCCTCGACTTAGTGCACAAAAAAAGAAGCCTTTCCAAGAGTCGGACATAATCATCTTAATGGTTGAGTTATGCATCATGAATAATGAGCCTCCAGCAGAGAATAATTGTCATTGTGCTTATTATCTTTCCATCAAGATGGAATAACATTCAGCGTTGATGAAAAGGATCGATCTGTCAAGTTCATATTTTCCAACGGATAGTCCAACAAATCCCATGTTGAACAACTGCTGAGCCAAGGTAGTTTGCACCTCCCGGGGTTTGATGCTGACGCCCTCGTAGGCTGTCCCACATCCTAATGAAATCACCAATCGTCTTTCCCAGAAAAATGACAAGACAACGAGAAACAAGGACAGAGATGAATCCATCCAGCACCATTCTTCTAAGTCTGCTTCGCTTGACTCGTCGAAACAATCAGACCTGTGCCACATACATTTGCCAATTCTGGATTCACCGTGCACTGAAAGCTTACCAGTAAGGTTTCCTTCTCAGGAGAATTTAATGAGCTGCAAACATCTTATTCTTTTTGTTGTTGTTGCAAAATTTGTGCATCTGCAAAATGAGGAGGCCTTCGCTATCGCTTGGTCACCTATGGTCCTTTGCGATAATAACACGAGACCGTAGGCCGAGCACAGAGTTGAAGGCTCTTGTTGGTTTTGCTGTGATTTTTTTTTCTTTCTCATTAATCAACCCTTCACCTGGTTTAAAAGCAGCCGGTTCTGAAATTCTCAGCCATTGGGAGTTCTTTTAGAAAGCAAACCCATCTGGAACCATGGCAGTGATTAATAAGGTCCCTAGCCATTGCAGGTGCTGGGCTTCTGCAGCGATGATCAAAGGTTCTCATGCCTGAGCCCAGTGCACCATCCACAACCTTACCCTCATTAACCCTATGTGCTCACTCCCGCCATCCATCTGGTGACCCGCTGCGGCTAGAATAGAACTCTCAAACCAATGTCATGATCAATTCTCACTGTGAGATTGGACAAAACAACCTCGCCACTGGTTTCTGGAGGAACGCTAAAGATAGAAAGAAGGGTTATTAAAAATAAAACCTGAAAAAAATGTCTTTTCCACACAGGATACTCTTCGTAAGGGAATTCTGCTTCCTCCAACCATGGGCTTCTTTCACTACCCCCTTTCCCAAACATTCACAATGTTTCCAATCAACTCCTCGCATTCTCTCATCTATTTTTCTTTAGGGCTTCCTAATCAACATTTACACAGCTTTTCACCTACAGCATGGGCTGGCAGGATGGCCGAGAGGTACTCACGTTCTCCTCTAATCTGTCAAGCCTGGGTTTGAATCCCGACTTAGCTGGAAACTGTCATCACGGTGTTTCACCTGCAGGTTGATTCATCAATGTGTGTGGCGTCCCTCCGATGGACACTAATCTGGGCGTCCTGTCTGCTGGAATTAGTTGCTGGACGTTGTAAAGATCCCATGGTGTCCTTCGCGAAGAGTAGACGAGTTATTGCCAGCACCCTGAACAAGTTACAAATTCCTCCTGAACAAGTTACAAATTCCTCCTGAACAAGTTACAAAATCCTCCTGAACAAGTTACAAATTCCTCCTGAACAAGTTACAAATTCCTCCTGAACAAGTTACAAATTCCTCCTGAACAAGCTAGAAATTCCTCCTGAATAAGCTAGAAATTCCTCCTGAACAAGTTACAAATTCCTCCTGAACAAGTTACAAATTCCTCCTGAACAAGTTACAAATTCCTCCTGAACAATTTATAAATTCCTCCTGAACAAGTTACAAATTCCTCCTGAACAAGTTACAAATTCCTCCTGAACAAGTTACAAATTCCTCCTGAACAAGTTACAAATTCCTCCTGAACAAGTTACAAATTCCTGCTGAACAAGTTACAAATTCCTCCTGAACAATTTACAAATTCCTCCTGAACAAGCTACAAATTTCTCCTGAACAAGTTACAAATTCCTCCTGAACAAGTTACAAATTCCTCCTGAACAAGTTACAAATTCCCCCTGAACAAGTTACAAATTCCTCCTGAACAAGGTACAAATTCCTCCTGAACAAGTTACAAATTCCTCCTGAACAAGTTACAAATTCCTCCTGAACAAGTTACAAATTCCTCTTGAACAAGTTACAAATTCCTCCTGAACAAGTTACAAATTCCTCCTGAACAAGTTACAAATTCCTCCTGAACAAGTTACAAATTCCTCCTGAAAAAGTTACAAATTCCTCCTGAACAAGTTGCAAATTCCTCCTGAACAAGTTACAAATTCGTCCTGAACAAGTTACAAATTCCTCCTGAACAAGTTACAAATTCCTCCTGAACAAGTTACAAATTCTTCCTGCACAGGTTACAAATTCCTCTTGAACAAGTTACAAATTCCTCCTGAACAAGTTACAAATTCCTCCTGAACAAGTTACAAATTCCTCCTGCACAGGTTACAAATTCCTCTTGAACAAGTTACAAATTCCTCCTGAACAAGTTACAAATTCCTCCTGAACAAGTTACAAATTCCTCCTGCACAGGTTATAAATTCCTCTTGAACAAGTTACAAATTCCTCCTGAACAAGTTACAAATTCCTCCTGAACAAGTTACAAATTCCTCCTGAACAAGTTACAAATTCCTCCTGAACAAGTTAAAAATTCCTCCCGAACAAGTTACAAATTCCTCCTGAACAAGTTACAAATTCCTCCTGAACAAGTTACAAATTCCTCCTGAACAAGTTACAAATTCCTCCTGAACAAGTTACAGATTCCTCCTTAACAAGTTACAAATTCCTCCTGAACAAGTTACAAATTCCTCCTGAACAAGTTACAAATTCCTCCTGAACAAGTTACAAATTCCTCCTGAACAAGTTACAAATTCCTCCTGAACAAGTTACAAATTCCTCCTGCACAGGTTACAAATTCCTCCTGAACAAGCTAGAAATTCCTCCTGAATAAGTTACAAATTCCTCCTGAACAAGTTACAAATTCCTCCTGAACAAGTTACAAATTCCTCCTGAACAAGTTACAAATTCCTCCTGAACAAGTTACAAATTCCTCCTGAACAAGTTACAAATTCCTCCTGAACAAGTTACAAATTCCTCCTGAACAAGTTACAAATTCCTCCTGAACAAGTTACAAATTCCTCCACTAACCACCAGAGGGCTCCACACCTGCTGCAAGCACAGCCGCACCCCCAGCCAGTGATGCTACCCCACACACAACCTTGTGCTGCGTATGAACAAAATAGACTTACAGCATCCTCTTTCACTTGTACATAAGGTGTCTCAATAATTTGGCACTTTCCTTCATTCATTCGTGCTGATTTGTTTAAATCTCCTGTATTACCACCTTAAATAACTTGCATGGACCGACTGGTGTTGTTATTACTTTTGTTATTAGAAGCAGCCTTGGACTAACACAATGAAACATGCCACAAAAAAACTCCATAGAAGCGGCAGGAAGGGTTGTGTTATAACCATGGTGGGGTATATACACTACAGTAGATCTTTTATCAGGTCTGTTCGTCGACACGATAAATATATATTGCCTCACGGATGTCGGATTCCTCTATATTTCTTTCAGTTTAGTGTTAACCAGCAGTGGCGATTGTTTAAAAAGTAACCGTACGTGTTTGTGGTTTATAATATTACGAGCAGAAGTACCCTGCTTCGCTCGGGAGGTTTCATGGGAATTTGGGTTTGAGTGGGTTCCCAACAGCCACTCGGATTTTTTATTCCAGGTTTACTCCTGTAGGCATTTGGCACCTTTATGGCAAAGTGCACCCGCCTTGACACGATACCGTCATTGAGTATTGTGACCTTTTTTTAGAACTAAGAGCTTGCCAGACTCGCAGTCTAGCCACACTCTAATAGCACCACCACTGATGGTCCGCAACTGCTTATTAGTCATAGCTTATTTCGCAAATTGACCTATATATCTATAGGACATTTTGGATAATTTAGCCCCACATATGACGGGCAATTTCACTTCAGCACTTCAGTGTAGACGATGTTGTGAGTCGTTGCAGTTGGAGTGCAAACAAAAAGATTGCAGGGACTTCCAACTCTGGAACAGCCTACATATAGCTGACCATGAGGAAAGCAAGACTCTTCCAGATGCAATCCTGCCACTGTTAATGTTTGCCCTTGTGATTTGTTGATAGACATGGCAAAACTGACCCTGACAGGAAACTGAAGTCTCTTGAACTGCAAGGGTAGGTCAGATGGTCTGAGAGGAATGCGAGGAATGAAGACGTCCTCACCTTTGCCACTACCAGTAAGAATAGTGGCCTCAATATTAACATGGGGCATTAATTTCTTGACCACAAGTCTTGTGCCATTGCACAGTCGAGGCTGATCCAAATTGCGTAGCAGCATTATTGGTGTTCCTATTTTAAGTTCAAGCCGATGAGCAGGCAGGCCAGGTGGTTCTAGCGAAATAAGAAATTCAGTGGGGTAATTTACAACTTCAGATTGATCAACAACAGTGTCAACAGATTTGTATGTACCTGAGTCTCCAGGTATTGCTTGCAAGAGTTGCTTGTTTACTGCATTGACTGTGGTGTTTTTTGGTGCCAGAATTTCCCTCTCGCACAACCATTTGTGATTTTGATAATGGTGCTGTAAGTTTGGGAACACCTTTCCTATCAAATCGTTGACTGAAATGACCATAGTGCTGATCGCAGCTGGATTTATGGTACTGAAGGAGCTGCGCTCCAACGCGAGTCGAAAGAATTGACGCGACCAAAGACGGAATTCGTCCGAGTTGTTTATTGAAACAAAACAGCTCAGGTATTCTGACAAAAGCCCGTTTATCGGGCAGCAATATATATACACATTTATGTCGGGAAGTTTGCCCGGCAAAAGCTATACCGGGCATGCCCGGGTGTCAAGGGCGAGCCTTGGAAAGGCGAGTCTGGACCTGCCCGGGCGTGTTTGGCTGCGGCTTGGCAAGTCGAGGCTGGGCGTGCCCGGGCGCTCTGGACGAGCCCTGGAAAGGCGATAGCGGGCATGCCCGGACGCTCTGGGCGAGCCCTGGAAAGGCGAGAGCGGGCATGCCCGGGAAAGACGAGACCGGGCGTGCCCGGGAGGTTCGGGCGTGCCCGGGAACAGTGAGTCCGGGCATGCCCGGGAGAGGCGCGTCTTGCCGTGTTCTGGCCGGTGCAAGGCGATTGTGTGCATCCAGCGGCAACCGCTACAGTACCATCAGCAAGTACAGTTACTCGCCCTTCTCCAAGCTGTCGCAAATTCTGAGCAAACTGAGCAGAAAGCTGATCACCAAAAAGACGTGCTCTCATGTTTGTTGACAGGGTCATGGTCTTGACATGGTGCCACAAGAATGATGACTCCAGGCAAGCACGGATTTCATCAGCTCTGGTTCCCCTGGGAATTACAGGCAATAGTCAGGTTCACTATGTTAACAAATATAATTTCGTTCAAAATTTTAGTAGATGAGCAAAACGATACATTTTTGGAATATTCAGAGCATGAGGAATCCAAAAATTAATGTTTACATTTGCGTAGACACCTTTGCGAAAATGACACTCAGGAATACAGGAATATAGGAAGGTAGGAAGGTTCACTATGTTAACAAATATAATTTCTTTCAAAATTTTGGGATAAGCAAACCTGTACATTTTTGGAATCTTCAGAGCATGGAGAATCTGAAAATCAATGTTGGCATTTGCACAGACACCTGCATGGCCGCCATTTTGGATTTTGAAAATGGCCGCCATAAAATACATATTTTGCGCGATCTCGGCTTCTAGTCAACCTAGAGACTTAATTAAATATGCTAATCCTATGTTTTCTGGGTCAAGGAATCCAATAAAAGCCTCAAAATAGTGCTCAGGATTATAGAAAAGCAACAAACAAAGGTAATTGAAAACCATTGTCTTTATATTTGTGATATAACTGTATTACATAATACATGATATTGCAAGTCCTTTGAAGTTATAGGTTGTTATAGGAAGTTATAGGTAGTATCAGATTGAACGATAAGTCCTATACACAGGATCTACGAGGTCTATACCGTTCAGGAATATGCTTTTACAGATATTCATCACTGTCCTGAGTATCATTTTCGCAAAGGTGTCTACGCAAATGTCAACATTAATTTTTGGATTCCTCATGCTCTGAATATTCCAAAAATGTATAGTTTTACTCATCTACCAAAATTTTGAACGAAAAAACATAGTGAACCTGACTACAATGTCTGCCGAAAGTCACCTGACAGTAGAACATTGACTCCTCCCATTGGGGCCTTGCAATTACACAAATCTTGCAATGTTCTGTCAAGTGCCTCTAATGCTCTTTTATGGGCCATTGTGCATTCATCTCAAACAATTAAGTTGCATCTCTTTAGAACTTGACCAGCTCCAGAAGTTTTGGTAATCCTGCAAACAGTGGCATCATTGATGACTAGGTCTACCGGAAGCTTGAATGCAGAATGGGCAGTACGACCTCCTGGAAGTAAGGTGGCAGCAATGCCTGAAGAAGCAACAGCAACAGCTATTCGCTTCTGTTGGCGAACTTTGGCCAGCAATAGTTTAATGACAAAGGGTTTTCCTGTTCCTCCAGGAGCATCTAAGAAAAAGATACCTCCTTTCTGGTGGCGAACTCTGTCAATAATAGTAGAATAAGCTGCCCTCTGATCTTCCAACAGCATGGGTTCATTTTCATCGACATATCTTGTCAGTGCATCAATGTTGTATGAGGTCTCTCTTAAAACTTCAGTTGTGATGTTGTTGAATTCAGTTTGGTTAGTGTGCGGGAGACCAAATACATATAATTCTGGTCCATCCATTGATATGACCTGGTTTTCTATGTCTATTAAGGCAGCGTTGTATATCTCATCAGTATAACCTATTTCAATTTCAGGTAATCATAGCTGAGCCTGATGTTTGAAGTCCTCTGCCAGATCATCTCTGTACTTGAGCCATAATGCTAGAGGATTGGCAAGTTCACAAGTTTTTAGAAGATTGGCAAAAAGATTACTGAGACTTCTTGCTGTCTGGCATACTGAGGCTTCTGATAATGTTGCATCCCATTGAGTATCATCTTCTAGCAGGCCACGTCTAAAGCATGCCTCCCTGTATGTAGCACAAACATGTTCATTGACAGTTCTGAGATCTTCAAACGATGTAGGACCTCTGACCTCGTGAAGAAGTAGTCGTAAGGAAAAGCACTCATGCTGACTGGGATGAACAGTGTAAGCTCTGCCCAGAGAATTGTCAAACCTTATATCTGGATGACCTTGTACTGCAGCCCCTCTCTTTTACCTGATCCATTGTTTGTTGTTCCATTTGTAGTACGATGGAACTTGAGGATATAACAATGTTCGAGCAAAGGGGTCTTGCTGACACAGCTTGAAAAATGCGGTCAGTGTGGTGTCCTTGGGAGCTAGTGCTTGCTGTGCAGCTGTCTCAGCAGTGAAGTAAACTCTCTGTCCATTCTCCAAGTGAACAGCAAGCTGCTGTACGGCAGGATGTCGTTCATGTATGGGAAAGGCAAAGATTCTCCAGAAAGCCTCGTTACTGCTGATGTATCTGCCTTGCTGATATTGTGTAACCTCATCGCGAATATTTGGCTGCTGAAGTGCAAATATAGCAGCATCAGATCCTTTGTTCACATATTTACAAATATACTTGATTGACTTGACCGAATTGCAGAACTCAACGTTAATGTGTGCATGGAAGGTTTTAGTGAGCAGTGGGCAGTCGGGGACAATCCATCTGTTATCTATTTCATGTTGTCCAATCTTTGTCTGAAATCCTCCATCCTCAGGCCTTCTTCGTCGGTAAGAGGGGTAGAAATCTTCTCCTGTTTGTGTCTCTTTCAAGAATTGCCTTGGAAAACGTTTGGTGCACTTTCTGTCTTTCATGCATGGCGAGTTGTGGTTAAGTGAACCACAAGGACCATGAACCATCTGTGCTTTTGCAATTTCAAACAGATCTTTGTCGTTCGTTGGATCTGGAAATTCTGCTGATATGATGGAGTCAATCTGGTTGGCACGAATTTTCGAGGAAAGGCAGATTACAATGTGTACATGAGGCAATCCTCTTTTTTGCCATTCGATGGTGTACATGTGGCAACGTACTGATCCAAAAATATGTGATTTAGTGACGAGGTCCATTAATTTCACTACTTTGAGACGGAATACTATTGGCAGTGAGGTCATGTCTGTGAAAATGTGTTTGTCCGCGAAGTAGCTCATCCTGGATTTCTTTCCATGTTGGATTGCAAGTAAATGTGATAAAGAGATCAGGTCGCCCATAAATGCGGACATATGTCATTGCATCTTGAGTTCTTTCATGCATGTATCTGGGGCTGCCTGTAAAGCTTGATGGCAGGATGCAGAGTTCCTGTAAAGCTTGATGGCAGGATGCAGAGTTGGCCAAGCTCTCCTCCAGCCACATCAATGTTCATTCCGTCTCGCAAGTGTATGTCGGAGTCAGATCTTAATTCCTTTTTGGTGGATGCTGATGTAACGCTACCTCTCTGCTTCAATCTTTGCATACATGTCCACAGAGAATTGATGGAAGAGGTTCTGACTTCGATGAAGTTGGTTAAAGGAATTGCCACGAACCATAAAGCGATGAGCATCGAAGTCCATGCAAGAGACAGTTTTTGTTGAGTTTGTACCAGCCTGTGGTATATTAAAGTGGTAGCGATCTTCTCCATTCACGAAGAGCAAAGGATACTGGAGGGCATCGTAAGACCTATGGGTTTCACTGATGAAGTTAAGGTTGTTGTCACGACATTTGAGGACAATGTCTCTTCTGCCATATTCTTGGCCAGTCATAATGGCAGCCACCTCATTACGTGCTGGAGCATTGAATCGGCGTGCATGCTCACCGGATGGTCTTTTGTCAGCATCAATGATGATCTGAAATTCCAGGGTCAGAGCATTCTCAAGGGCATATTTAAAACTTTCGACAAAGCTGTTACTTGAATGAAGCATTTCTTGCAGCTTCAAAATTAAATCAAATCTTGTACCCTGGTTGCTGTTGTATCTACTCTGGGCCTGTTGAAGATCTCCAACAACGTATATCTGCAAATACCGAGGCTGTTCATTTAGAAGAGGCTGGAGGGATCCTATCCTGTGGTAAATCTGTCCCTGAACTTTGAATGTTGGCATGAAACCTCCCTCTGTGATGACATTGGTGCCGAATGACGTCATTTGAAAGGCACAATTGTATTTCCGAATATACTGAAGGAAATGTTTGGACTCTGGAGTGGTGCCAAGAAGAAGATCCTTAAGTGGCTCAGGTGGTTCAGGAAGCATAGTCAGCTGAACTTTGCCATTAGTGCAACACATGCCTGGTGTTTCTTTGTCCCACTTTTTGGCGTTACACTTGTCACAAATCTTAGACATCGAACCAATGGTCACTAATTCGTGTGATGCATAATCATGGCTTGGATAATAGTTGAAAGCACCTTGGTACCACTGTTGCGTAGTGAATGGTCGAGATCTTACCTCAGCATGACTTGTCCTATCTCTTTGACGCCTTGTCTGACGTTCATCTGGAGTTTCCTCCTGCCGTCGAGTTGACTGTCTGAAGACCTGTTCTTGGAGGCGAGACTGCCTCTGTTCTAGTGCTTCCTGCTGCCTTTCAGCTCTTCGTCTGGCAGCGTTTTCTTGGAGTCGTGACTGTCTTTCCTCGAGTGTCTCTTGGTCTATATGACCTGATCGCCTGCGTGCCAGGGTTTGAAGTTCCTGCTGATGTTCCACATCTGTCCGTGCTTCTCTTCGTGTCTGCATATGGAGGGCTGCAGTCGACTTTCCGAATTTGGCCGCTTTTTGGGTGGCATCGTAGTAGGGAAAACTGTCGCTTTTCGTTTGATAATGGGAAGAGGTGGGGAAAACGCTCGTTTTTTTATGGAAAACGTTCGCTTTACTTATAAAATAGGAATAAATCGGAGATTTTCGAAGGGAGGAATAAATCGGAATAAAAAAGTAAGAATAAATCGGAGAAATAGGAATAATAATAATAATAATAATGAAGAAACGTGGCGAAAACGTTCGCTATTAAAATGAATGTTGAAGTAACGCGCCACGGCTTATATAGGATTATTAGGAGGGGCGGAGATCTTAGGGAGGCGGAGACTATTTAAATTGTCCAATAGAAAAAGGGTAAAAAAATTTGACCCTTCTAGAAAGGTCAAATATTTCGTGGTCCTGCCTTTTTGGGTTTTTTTTTGTTTTAGTTCGAGCAGAAATAGGAATAAATCGCAGAAATAGGAATAATAATAATAATGAAGAAACGTGGTGAAAACGTTCGCTATTAGAATGAATGTTGAAATAACACCACGGCTTATATAGGATTAGGAGGGGCAGAGACCTTAGGGAGGCGGAGACTGTTTAAATTGTCCAATAGAAAAAGGGTAAAATTTTGACCCTTCTAGAAATGTCAAATATTTCGTGGTCCTGCCTTTTTGGGTTTTTTTTTTAGTTCGAGTTCGGGGGGTGCAATTTCAGTAATTTTAAAGACTGCCATTGGATTCCCCATATAAAACTACCCCTAGTTGTGCACCATTAAGACCTCGAAGTAGGTGCATACGGATTTGTATTCCTAACGACACCACAAACAGACATTGCCTTTTATTATATAGATTATCATGATGTTGTTATTAATTTTGTTATTAAAAGCTGCTTTGGAAAAACGCCACGATAAGCTATTTTAATACGGCTATACACCTCAACACGCAATCCCCGGGGGGGGGGAAGTTAAATGGCGACAACCTCTGTCATGTGATCCCCTTGTCTCCCTGTCAAGTTTGGTTGTGATTGGATAAGTAATGACCAAATTTATCTCTATCCAACAGACAGACAGACAGACCCAAAATTGTATTAATACTGACCCCACATATTCCCACCTTTTTGGGGGACAGCCAGAGACTGCCCAAGTCTTTCACGAACTGGTTGGCCAAGCCAGATGTTGGACTGATGTCATTGCCGCAGGAAGCTGTAATTTGGTTAGGGTGTCGGCAACAACTCGCATACTTTTCGCAAGAGATGCGAGTCTAATACCACCCCCCTGAACATTTCTCAGGAGTTCGACAAAGTCTGGGCACGCTGTACCTGTAGGGAATACAAGGCTTCCATGATTCTTGGACTTTTTACTTCCTCCACTCACTGAGTTACTATCAATGAAAGCTTTGTTGCTATCATTGGAACGTCCTCCACTCACTCGCAAGTTACCATCAATAGACTCTCCTTACCTCTTCCACTGGAAGCTTGAGTTCATCATGGCAGTATTTTGGGCCCAGTCTTGTTCCCTATTTGCTTAAATAATCTATCCCATACTCTGGAAAACAATTTCTTCCTTTTTGCAATGACTCCACAACCCCATGCAGACTGCAGCTGCGTCTCTAGTGATCTGGAAACGATGAGACGCTGCTCTGATTAATGTAACATGTTCTTCAATCCTGGAAAACCTCACAGTCTCACCTTATTGTTCTAGAATGACTCTCAAACAGACCCACCTATCTATTTCCTTGGACACACACTGGAATAGATCCAGTCTCTTGAGCATCTCGGCCTCACCATCAGCCATGACCATTCCTGAGCTGACCTCATAGCAGAGCTAGTGACCAAAGACAGATGCAGACTAAGCATCTTCCATATCGCTCCAAATCTCTGCTAGAAAAAAAAAAGAAATGCTGACAATCGATAAGGTCTTTGTTCATTGCTCAAGGTAGAACTGCTCTCTACTACAGGCTGGCACCCCCAGCATAACATCTATATCTCCTGGATGTTGTGGAATCGAAAGCTCTCAAAATTATTTGGAATCTTCCATTATGACGTCTAAACACAAGGTATGTTGCTCGCACATCATAGATAGGTGATGGTCTCTCTCATTTTTGTACATAGGGCAAAGCCATCTCGAACAGTGTTTGTCCATCCGTATGTATGTATGTATGTATGTATGTATGTATGTATGTATGTTCCTTCAAACATATACCAATCAGAGCTGAGGATCTGGTCACATGACAGGGTGATGTGATTACACCTGATGTCATTACGGCGGTACGGAGGCTGACTCTGCACACCGCCATTTTGATTACAATTTTGTTCAGGCCAAACATATCGTTGAACCTGTCATATATCACAATCTGCATGCTCTACCTTTATGTTTTCATCCAGTGTGAAACACAAACAAACCGATTGTTAAAATGACCATCAAATATCGAAAGCATAGGCATTACAGGTCTTTCAAAGACACAGCACTTATACTTATAGGCCTTAGGCTTCATGCCTTCATGGCTCACCTTCAGGCTGTTTCAGACAAATTAGCCCAGGTTTCTTAATACAGTGGCATTGTTTTTGTAATAATAATAATAGCGTTAATACTAATAATATCATAAATATAATCGTAACATTACAATTCCTTTGTCGTTATTGCAAAGTTTCTAGATTGAAGCGGTGTATGGTTTGTTCATTGTTGACTTGAAGCATGGAATAAACTAATATCGGGATTAGCCGGTATCGTGCGTGCGTGTGTCTCATGGTGAAAAGAGTCCTTAAGTTTTGCAATTTTATTTTTATTTTATTTTAATTCATATTTAAATTTAGCAAACAAGAAAGATCCAATGCTTCAATATGGATTCATAATGACTGCCCAGGCACCTTGAGCTCCGTGTATCACTTGGTTCGGTGCTGAGGTTCTGCCTCTGAGGCCTAGGTGGTTCTGCAGTGACCGACCCGCTGATGGTTTCGGTGCCGGCAAGGTGCACCCTCCCTTCCATGCCAGCATGGACAGCGTGCCCCTGTTCGTGGATGTGGCGTTTTTTGTGATGTTTCAGGTTCATGACCTTTCGGGCCGCTCTTGCAGTGGCCGGGAGGTTTCTGGCGGTGGGTTTTATCGGCGGGGTTTTGAGTAAGGATCGTGATGGAAGAATTCCTGAAAACTTGCGAGTTTCTTGGCTCTGCATTTTGCCTTCATGCCCTTGCTGTCCTTTGGCTGCTGGCTAGTTGGGAACTGCCCTGGATTTCGAGGGATTCGGCTCCTGGCTGCCCACCTGGCTCTGTGTTGCACACCTGGCTCTCCATTGCACACCTGGCTTTGTATTGCACACCTGGCTCTGTGTTGCACACCTGGCTCTACGTTGTGCACCTGGCTCTACGTTGTGCACCTGGCTCTACATTGCGCACCTGGCTCTACATTGTGCACCTGGCTATACGTTGTGCACCTGGCTCTCCATTGTACACCTGGCTCTGTATTGCACACCTGGTTCTATATTGCCCACCTGGCTCTGTGTTGCACACCTTGCTCTCCGTTGTACACCTGGCTCTCTGTTGTGCACATGGCTCTCTGTTGTGCACCTGGCTCTCTGTTGTGCACCTGGCTCTGCGTTGCACACCTGGCTCTGTGTTCCATGCTTCTCCTTGGTTTTGTCGTCGACGTTTTGGATTTGCCTTGGCATCACAGATGGGCACTCCATGCCTGTCACGGCTGCCCTCCCTCTGCTCATGACTCGATCTGCTCGCCATTGGGCCCACTACCGTGCTCGTTCCTGTGCTCCTTCGCCCCTTCGCCCGCTGCTTGGTCTGTGTGTTGACCTTGGTGTTCTCTGCTGCGTGTGCATTGGATGTCTCAGTGTTTTTCTGTGCAAACGCTGTGGATATCGCCGGAGTTGTGGGATGGAGGTCGGGGAGACGGTCAATGTCGCAGCCTCCATGGCTTATTCGGTTTGGTTAAACTTCATGGGGAGGCTTAATACAGCTTTATTTATTTATTTTTTCTCGCTACACTTCATGGTTCCTTTGTTGTGCACCACTCTGGGTCTACTCTACCACAATTGCCTTTGTTATGCACCACTCTGGGTCTACTCTACCACAATTGCCTTTGTTATGCACCACTCTGAGTCTACTCCACCACAATTGATTGTTTTGATATACTTCATTGTTTTGATATTTTAAATTGCAATACCTTATATTGCCTGTCATATTTTCCTTCTGGGCTTTTTGTGTTGAAATAACTTTATTCAACACACAAAACGGACACACAAAACATACAATAAAGGTAGCGGGAGACAATATGGGGAGAGAGGGAAGCACACAAGTACAACAGCAGGGAACAGGGACAACGGAAGATCCGTGGAAGGGAGAGGGCTTGGGGGGAGGAGGCATGGGAAGGCGGGGGGAGGGGGGTAGGAAAGGTATAAAACACATGGACACTGCTAGAACTTCCAGGAAAGAAAGAAGTCGGGATTTCAAAAAAAAAGTGGATCTGGGGTAAATTAACGGGGGTAGAAGAGATCAGGGTTTTGGATAGTTTTTTATTATGATCAAGGTTTTTTTACTGCCTCCCCTCGGGTGTTGCTCCATCAATTCTTTCAGTGCTTCACCCTTCCCCACCTACTCCAGGATACATGTGATCTTCCATTAATCCCTTATTACTTCAACTCCCATAACTCCAGGCTAAATGAACACCTCAACTCTTTTATTACTCACTTCCCCTGTAAGTGGAACTGCCTTCCACAGGCTGTTTAATCCCACTCTTTCCTCCAGGGGTTCAGGCAGGTTGTGAACCACCATCTCATATGATCCCCTATATTTACCCATAATCTTTATTACCCCCAATTGACACATCGCCTTTGGCATGAACGTGGCATTCGCCTGGATGCCAAGATCAGTGTATATCGTGCCGTTGTCTTATCAGCACTCCTGTACGGATGCCGATCTTGGACACCCTATCGTTGTTATATTAAATGCCTTGATCAATTCCATATGTGATGCCTTCGTAGGATTATTGGCATCACCTGGCAGGAGAGAATACCTAACATCTCAATCATAGACTCTGTCATATCCAAGGAATTGAGTATTTCCTGATGTAAGCCCAGCTTGGCTGGTCAGGACAACTCGCACACATGGAAGACCATAGACTCCCAAGAGCGCTTTTCTATGGACAACTTAACATTGGTAAATGGCCATGTGGTGGACAAAGAAAGTGCTATAAGGACGTCCTAAAGTCTACACTCAAGTCTTGTGCCATTCCATTTGTCACCTGGGAACATGAGGCCACAAACAGGTCAGGTTGGCGTAACATTTGCAGGCCTGGACCACTTTGTATGTGTGAGACACAGTGGAGAGAAGAAAGGAAAACCTGCCAACGTTCATCTCCGCAAGGACCAGTGATGTTTGCGGTAGACGCTGTGGGTCCCTCATTGAACTATACAGGTATCGCACAATGCTAAGTGAGCACACCAACGAAGGGAAGAGATTCTTCGAAAACGACGACTCACACCATCATCACCAACATCACTTCATTACCCCCATTAACGCTTTTGAACAAAACCCTCTTATTTGCAGGTTGCAGTGTTTCCTTCCCTCTTCTCTTTTTCCTGTTTGTTAACTCCATTGCTTGTTGTGTCCAAGAGATGCCCCCTGGTTCACTGCTAGTTTATACCCTCAGTCAGCTTGATTTTCTATGAGCTCGACAGTTGTAGAGAAAAATAAACACCAGGAGATTTTTATTCACCCTTTACAGTTGCTGAATCGGTAGTGGCCTCCCAGGAGGGACGTACAATCACCTGCTTATCGTCTCGATATCCAGTAAGATGTCCACCTCGGACCAGTGCTGGCAGATGGGTACTCTGGCTGAACATCCTTCTGATGTTGCATCTCTCCGCACGTGTGAAACGCCAGGATGGAAGTTTATAGCTGGGTCATGGTTAGAGAAGGAGAGTTGGCTCATAAGAGGGTCTGCGTACATCTAGACCATCCTGCGACACACTCAGGTTGTAAGTTGCGGTTCCACACCAACAAAACTTCTATGCGTTAAAATCCATTTCTCAAACTTGTTCACGTTTTTTGTTCACATTTAGCGAATCCCGTTAATTGATACCGAGTCAGCCAATGGAGGATATTGAAAAGGAGTCCTTTCTCAATTGAGAAAAGAGTTTCATTAGCTTTGAATAATTCATCTTTGTATCGAAAAGTTGCATTTTTCATCTGATTAATTAACTGAGCAAATAGTCACTGTCAGATGGAAGTGTATTTATGATTATATTTTTAAATCTCACCTGCGGATTCAGTCACGGTCCCTTGATCTCGCTAACGGCTGGAGTAAAGCTGTCTAGACACCTTGTCCGAGCTGTGTGTGGCCTTTGTACATCACTTCATCATGGCGAGAGGTAATTCTGCTGCCAAAGTAATGTTTCAGGCGAGCCAGTTTGCCCCATCGGGATGGAAGCTTGCTGCCACATGGTCCGCTTCTCTGGAGCAGAACGAAATGCAGGGATCTCGATTCCTTATTTTACCTTTCACAAAATCCTCTTCTTATTCTATTCTGATCCAGACACTGCAGGGGTTGCTGATGCATCAGGAGCATACGAAGCAGGAGCAATGATGTACAAGATTAGGAACAAGCAGAGAAATGATATGCATGCATCCACAAACATATTCGGTTATCTCTCCATAATTTAGAATAATATTGGGATTTATTCACTACTGGAAACGGCTTCGTAGAGAACATTTCGATATCGATTCCTGAAATTTTAATGTCTGGAACAGCGTTTGTCTGTCCATATGTGCACATATGTCCCTTCCGCTGGCATTTTGTGGGTTTATCCCATTTAAAATTCGTTTTCTCTGAAACCGTTGGTCTGATTGACACTAAATGTGCACCATAGGATCGCCTCCTGCTGTATAATTTTTAATGATACTTATGACGTCATAGCTCACGTGGTAGGGCGCCATCTTGGAAAAAACAAAAAACTTTGCACCTCCATATCTTCGAAACCGCTCCATGGAAAAAATTGAAAGGTGGCTCATAGTAAATTATTTAATTTTTAAAATGATTCTTCACCATTGAGAGATCGAGTGTAAAGCGATAAATAACATTATGGTTAAACACGTTATGGACGAGTTAAGACTAAACTTGGTGGAAGAGTTGGATAGTTGACAAGAACAAGCCGATTCGATTTGGTTCAGGTCCGAATCCAGATCCATGTGGTCCGGGGGTTGTGCTCTATGGTCATCGATATTGAACACTTTCGTGGAAGGGTTTGTGTCCTCCCCTGTGAAACTGCTGACAGCATATCATGTTCTCAACAATCTGTGACTGTAAGGTGAGTTATCTACTCTTAAGCTTAAGCTCAAGTATCAACTTCCATATGTGGGGGTATTCCACTCCTGGATATCACATAAAGCTCACCTTACCAGCTCTCTGACCTCTCAATGTCCTATGCCGGATTCACTGTTTTCATAAGAACACCTTTCACATCATTTACCTCCATCAGTTTCCATGGATGTGTGAGCTTTGTTTTTGTATTTAAAAAAAATAAAATCTGCACATGGTATTTTGGCCTGTTCCTTGTGGATATAAGTACTTAAAAATGGCTAACAGCAGTCTCTTCCTCTTCTTTCACTTTTCTTGTATACCTGGTGGTGGCCTAATGGTTAGGGCTGTTGGCTTGGGATCCTTAGGTCCTGAGCTCGAATCCAGTTGAATTAACACCAGGTGGGGTTGACTCAGCTAGTCATCCTTCTGAGGTCGGCAAAATGAGTACCAGATTACTGGTTACAGAGAGGCATTGCATCAGGCCCACTGAAAATGATGCAACAAGCAGCCCTGTGATGCAACTGAAAATGATGCAACTGAAAATGATGCAACTGAAGATGTTGCAACTGAAGATGATGCAACTGAAAATGATGCAACTGAAAATGATGCAACTGAAAATGATGCAACTGACAATGATGCAACTGAAAATGATGCAACTGACAATGATGCAACTGAAAATGATGCAACTGAAAATGATGCAACTGAAAATGATGCAACTGAAAATGATGCAACTGGAAATGATGAAACTGAAAATGATGCAAGAAAATGATGCCCCTGAAAATGATGCCCCTGAAAATGATGCAACTGAAAATGATGCAACTGAAAATGATGCAACTGAAAATGATGCAACTGAAAATGATGAAACTGAAAATGATTAAACTGAAAATGATGAAACTGAAAATGATGCAAGAAAATGATGCAACTGAAAATGATGAAACTGAAAATGATGCAAGAAAATGATGCAAGAAAATGATGCGACTGAAAATGATGCAACTGAAAATGATGCAACTGAAAATGATGCAATTGAAAATGATGAAACTGAAAATGATGCAAGAAAATGATGCAACTGAAAATGATGCAACTGAAAATGATGCAAGAAAATGATGCAACTGAAAATGATGCAATTGAAAATGATGCAACTGAAAAAGATGCAACTGAAAATGATGCAACTGAAAATGATGCAACTGAAAATGATGCAAATGAAAATGATGCAACTGGAAATGATGCAACTGAAAATGATGCAAGAAAATGATGCAACTGGAAATGATGCAACTGAAAGTGATGCAACTGAAAATGATGCAACTGAAAATGATGCACCTGAAATGATGCAACTGGAAATGATGCAACTGAAAATGATGCAACTGGAAATGATGCACCTGAAATGATGCAAGAAAATGATGGCTGTCACACGAACCACCCACCACTTTTGTAGTCTGTGTTCTGTTCCATGCCCGATTATCATCACCTAAGTGCTTTGCAAGCAAGGTGTTGCATCAAAGACCACACTGTCCTTTTATGAGTATGTTACCCTGGCTTTTGCATCTGCCAGCTATTTCATTGGTTGTGATACACCCCATGGTGTCTTTCAAAATGGATAGGCCACTGTGTGCCAATTCCCTTGCCAAATGTCTGTCCTATTTCACAGGGACATTACATCAATGGTGTGGCTGCTCCTCACTAATGTTTCTCCTGATAAAGAAAGATTTAATTACATATTTTTGGAATTGGTATGAAAATAAAAATAAAAGAGTGCAAGTGCTGCTGCTTTTAAATTTAACATAAGGGTCAATTAGGACACTTGTTTTTGACAACGGTGATAATTACGTCTCTGATGTCAGAATTAGCTAAAAAGAATAAATGGGATTAGTTTGTGGAATTCCTGAAAAACTGATATTAGGTAATGCTGGATTGAACATCATCCCCGAATCCTGAAGAGCACACAGGTAACATATTGGCTTATTCAAATCACTCCATGCGAATCCATCATGATGTGGGTCGTTTCATTTCAAAATCTCTTCATGTCAAAAACAAACTTGGAAAAAAATCTAGATTCTGATTCGAAGATGTACGAATAAGATACGAAATATACATGATTTGTACACTCGATTGATATTGCCCTTTACGTCAATGATAAACAGGACAATCTCGGGCACAAATATCGATGATTAAAAACTCAGACTCACTACTTTCTACGACGACTACTACTACTACTACTACTACTACTACTACTACAACCACTAACACTCCTACTACTACTACCATTATTACTACTACGATTACTATTACTACTTCTACCACTAATACTACTACTACTACTACTACTACGCCACGCCACGCCATTTTGCTGCTCCTCGAGCCGTGCTATTTTCGACATTTCCATCTCACCCTCTTCCGTTTTCGTTTGTATTTTTGGTTTATTTGGGTTATATGAACCGAGTTGGTTCATTTTGTTACTTTACTTTGACGTCCCGTTTGAGTTATTAGCCCTTTGTGTTCGGGCCTAGCCGCGGCGTGCGGCCGCACCCGTGTGGGACTAGATTTGCCGCGCCCGATTTGTGGCGTATCACAAACTGTTTGACTTCCTTGTTTTTGCTTAATGACCCTTGACTTTCTGTGCTATATTTGCATAGTTTTGGCGATTAAGCCGATAAGTTATTTGCTCAACGCGCGTTTGATTATCCTTTTGAGCAAATCATTAGCATACCGGTCCGGACGTGCTAAAATAAACAGAAGCTCACGAACGAGCTCATTGATATTTTTTTCCCCATTTTCATTTGACGGGAAATATACCGTTAATAGCAATCATGCCTCTGGATGGTACGTGGGCAAAAATGGCCGCTACTACCTCTGGTGCAGGTGGGAACCGCCCTGCCCACCCGTTTAAGGCGTTAACAAGGAAGCACGGGGTGAAATGCGAGTTGGGACAAATCACCCAAATAGAGGCCTATGTGAACGCACTCGCTAGTGTGGTTGATCCAGCAACGATAGTTGCAGCCTCGAAAATGTATGGACAACCTGTGTTCTTTCTAAACTCAGAGTCTGCAGCAAACAAAGCCATTGAGAAAGGGATTAGTGTGGGAGGACTCTTTGTACAAGTCGAGCCGCTCTCAAGTCTTGGTACAAGGATAATTATATCTAATATACCTCCTTACGTGCCTGACAATGTCGTGGTGCCTTTCCTGGAACGACTGGGAGTGTTGAGATCACCCATCAAGCCTGTGTCTTTGGGCTGTCATGAGCCCTCCCTACAACATGTCTGGTCTTTTAAAAGACAAGTATCCATTGAATTGGGAAAGGAGGCTGAATGTGAGGGGTCGTTTGTTATTCCTTTTGACGGAAAGAATTACAGGGTGTTTTATATGACAAACGAACCCCGTTGTTTTGTATGCAAAGCGAAGGATCACAGGAGAGCAGACTGCCCCACCATCATTAAAGAGGTTGCAGCTCCTCAACGTCCAGATCAGCCTCGAGAGGATCCCAGCGTCACTGTAGGTAACCTAAGAGAGGCGGTTGCTCCTTTGTGCTCGAGGGCAGTGGACCCTCAAGAAAGTTCTATACCAGCTTCTCATCCCAACTCTTCTGCTGCCATAAATCAATGGCAGGCAGTGGGAGCAGGGAAGGCAAAGAGAGCACAGAAGAGGAAATCAGAACCCGCAGAGGATGGGACCACGGAACACCCTGGTACAATTGAGGATGACACGGGAAGTAATGTGTCAAAGGGATTTGTAAAGCCTAGTATTCTGAAGGAGAAAAGAGTGGTAACCCAATCTGAAGAAATGGAAGAAGAAGAAGAAGAGGAAACTATTCATCAAACGACAGGATATGGAGAGTCCTCTCTCTCAGATCCACCCAAAGACAGTTTGAAGAATGAACAGGAAGGGAGACTGTCAGGTAGTAAACCCAGCACGGTAAAGACAAACAACCTAGAGGTATCTGACTTGACAGGGCCAAACGATACTGTGATGTTGGCTCCTGAGAAAATGCATCCAATAATAACAACTGCAACGAAGCTTCAAAATAAACCAGGGATTGAAACATCTACAAGAGCAGTTCTGAACCGAAGGATTAACACCGAAGTTTCAAAGGATTCTGAAGTAGCATTCATCGGTGGGACAGACAGAGAGAGGGAACCAGACACACAAGCATCAATAAAGTTGCTGGCACTGACCGACATCTCAGGTGATGTCACTTCACTCACTGTTGGCGCAGAAAGGGGAATAGTTGAGCACATCTCTATTTTACGACCCCAAAAGGTTGGATCTCCTATACCAACTGAGGAGGAGGCATCCATTCCCACAGGTGTAGCAACGTCCGCCGCATCAGAGCGAAAGGAGCGTTCCTCTGCGCCAGAAGATTATGCCAAGTCAGCCTTGAGAGACGACATGGCAGAAGACTTGACACATTGTACAAGTACACCAAAGGAGAAGGATCTTGAACCTCCAGACAGCGATGATGAGGAAAGTATTGGTGATGGGGAAGACTATCAAGGGTCACTGACTGGTTTAGAGACAGACCTACCGGCAGGACGCCATTCCTGCATTCCCAGCCAGGAGATACTCGAGTTCCTGGAACAAAGCTTGCATAGCAGGAAGAAAGTGGAAAATGCGCTGAAACGGTGGAAAGATTATGACTTGCTAGTGCATTCCTTGTATGCACTAAGGAGAGAGGGACATAAAACAAGGACTTCAGGCTCGGCCGAACAAGCCCGAGTCAGGAAGTTTCTAGCAAAGTTGTTGAGTTACGGGCCTGAATATAAATTCGTTTAGGAGGATGAATTTCACAGAAACAAAACTCTCAATACAATAATGACATCAAACTTACAAATAGGATCATTGAATGTCAATGGCTGTAAGGATGCATTCCGTGTGCACCAGGTATTGTCATTCTGTGTGAAGGAAAAACTTGAAGTAACCTTTTTGCAGGAAACCCACACGACCCCAGAGGCTGCATCCCGATGGGAAAACCAATGGGAAGGCTTGGCCTTTTTCAGTCACCTAACGGACACATCTTGTGGAGTGGCTACCCTCTTTTCACCAAAGAGGAAACCTGAAATACTTGTCGTAAAGGAAGCCAGTGTGGGGCGGTTGCTACATATAAAAGCAAAGTTTGAAGAATTTATTGTCAATTTCGTCAACATTTATGCACCTTGTGTAGGAGTTGCAAGGGGGATTTTCTTCAACCGGTTGCAGAGATTCATGCTCACCTTGCCTGGTGAAGAGTGTGTAATTCTTGGAGGAGACTTTAATTGCACTCTAAACCCCTCCCTTGATCGAATAGGTCAGGAGCCGCATAATCCCTCTGTAAGAATATTACAACAAACCATAACACTGTTAAACTTGAGGGATACTTGGCACATACAACACCCCACAGACAGAACATTCACGTATACGAGTATCAGAGGTGGTCATATATCACAATCCCGGCTCGATAGAATTTACGTGTCTCACCGTTGGTGTAAGAGTGTCAGTGACTCCGGCATAAAAGTTGCCCATTTCACAGATCACAACTTGGCCTGGATTAAGTTTTCCCTGGCGGAAACAAGGCGAGGCCCTGGCTTGTGGCACCTGAACAATGCTTTAAGTCAGGATGAAGCCTTTTTGTCAATCTTTTTGAATTTTTGGCAAGCCTGGAGGAATAAAAAAGGAGATTTTTGCTCACTTGGATTCTGGTGGGATGTAGGCAAGGTACGATTGAAATTGCTGTGTCAGGAATACTCGTATGGACCGAGCAAAACACTTGGGTTAGGGATCAAAAGACTGGAAGAGGAACTGCTGCACCTTGAGAAGCACCTGGCCACACTTACCTCGACTGAACTGCAGGCATACCAAGAAAAAAAGAGCACCCTTAAAGCATGTAGTCGTGTGAAGGCACGAGGGGCATATGTGCGCTCTCGTTTGCAGTTTATTTCTGAGGATGAATATGTCCTGAATTATCTCAAAGGGGTGGAAAAACGCAAAGGTCAATTCAGGGCTATAGCGAGTGTTCTCGCAGAAGATGGTCTCTTGCTCAATGGCTCTGAGGGTGTTCAAAAACGAATTAGAGCCTTTTACGCTCAGCTGTATTCGGGTAAGAGCACAGATGCAGGTGCAGGTGGCACTTTGTGGAGTAGTCTTCCTGAAGCCTCTGTAGAAGACCGGGAGCAGCTGGAGACTCCATTATCTCTGGAAGAATTGAAAACCGCCCTGCACAGCCTATCAAGAGATAAAGCCCCTGGCATGGATGGCTTATCATGTGAATTCTATACAAAAGTATGGGACTTGGTTGGACCTGATTACCTAAGCGTAGCTCAGGAAGCATGTGATACAGGTATAATGCCCCTTTCTTGGCGTCGAGCGATGCTGGTCTTGATTCCCAAGGAGGGTGACTTGAGAGACTTGAAGAATTACCGCCCTGTGTCTCTGCTGTGTGTGGATTATAAGGTCATGGCTAAAATGTTGTCACTCCGTCTCGGACCAGTCCTGACAAAATTAGTCAGCCCGGACCAATCTTATGCCATTCCAGGCAGGACAATACATGACAACATATCCCTTGTCAGAGACCTGATACAGTATGCGGACATGACTCGGACTCAAGTCGGATTTCTTTCCTTGGATCAGGAGAAAGCCTTTGACCAGATGAACCATGAGTATCTGTTTGAAACCTTGCTAATATTTGGGTTGGGGAGGAGATTTGTAGGCATGATTCAGACGTACATGTCGGCAGAATGCCTAGTCAAAGTCAACGGTTTCTTGCTCGCGCCCTTTCCATTTGAGAGAGGAATAAGACAAGGATGTCCCCTGTCCGGCCAATTATATTCCCTATGTATCGAACCCTTCCTTTGTTTGATGAGAAGAAGGCTAACTGGCATTGTGGTGCCACACAACACGGTCAACCTCAAACTTTCTGCATATGCAGATGATGTTCTCGTGTTTGCCAGTAATGCAAGGGATATGCAAATAGTTTATGATTGTCAGCAGGTCTATTCAGCAGCATCGTCTGCTACAATCAATTGGAGGAAAAGCTCGGGGCTTCTAATTGGACAAATGCAGGTAAAGGAGTTACCAACACTTTTTCAGAAATTGACCTGGAGTCGCAATGAGCTCAAATATTTGGGGGTGCACTTATCCACTTCCCATGGGTCCTCACCACTCATTAACTGGAACACTTTAGGGGACAAGATCGAAGCAAAGTTGAGAGACTGGAGTGGACTACTAAAAGTCCTGTCTCTGAGGGGAAAAACACTCCTTATTAAACAGTTTATAATTCCGAAGTTAGTATTCAGGCTCTCTTGCATAAGCACTCCAGAGGAGTTTCTGGTTAAGATGCAGAGGAAGCTACTGGACTACTTTTGGAATGGTAAACACTGGGTTTCCCTGGGCATTCTGAGCTTGCCTTTTTCAGAAGGTGGACAGTCTTTTCCCTGCCTTCGAAGCCACTACCACGCATCCAGGCTGAAGACCATACAACGTTACCTACATGTGAACCCTGCACCGCAATGGTGCTCACTGGCATCATACTTCTTCAGCAAAGTGCTCAATCTTGGGTACAAAAGGAATCTTTTCATCATTACATCTCGGAGCCTGTCTAGTGCTACATTGCCTCCTTTTTATCAAGAATGCTGAAGGCTTGGAATGTAGTCGACGTACAAAGAACAGTTCCTTATCCAGGCAAGGACCTGTTAGAAGAACCGCTCATTCTCAACCCTCTTCTACAGGGCCCAACTCTGGCTTCCTTTTCAGTAAGAAGGAGCCTCTTAGCTGGTAGCATATCCACAGTGGGAGACCTTCTGAACGATGGTAAGAGAACGCTTTTACCCAAGGAACTCGCAGCGAAAATGGGCCTGAGGACAATCAGGATCCCTTCCAGGATACTTGAAGAGGTCAAAAGCTCCTTGCCTCCCGATTGTCTGGAATATCTAGAGAATCCCAAAGAGGGTGATGGATCTGGACAGATGTCCATCGGTAACTCCATGGATTTTAAAATCCGACCACGATGTTGCGAGCTCTCTCAGCCAATACCTGCAAACAATATGAGTAAGACCCCTGGCACAGTGGAAATGTCGTTCTGTGGGCTATCAAGGAAAAATATATACCTGCTAGTGATCCACTCGCTCCATTATATAGCTCTTGCAACCCGACTGGATACTCCCTGGCGTGAGATTCTTCCACTTCCTTCGACTGTTCATCCACGTTGGGATTCACTCTATCTCTACCCAACGCCAAGAATGATGGCAGACTTAAGTTGGAGGTTGCTACATGGTGCACTGAGCTCTGGATCTATGATGCGGCACTTCACTAACGTCTCAGAGGATTGCTGCTTTTGTGGTGAAAGGGAAACTATATTTCACATATACCTTCAATGCCACCGTCTTGAACCAGTGTTCTTACTGATGAAAAATCTTCTCTTGCGCTTCTGGCTTCACTTCTCTCCAACACTTTTTATCATCGGGCACCCGGTAAAGAAACTAAGCAAGTCACGAGATCTCCTTGTTAACTTTATTTTAGCCTGTGCAAAAATGGCAATATATAAAACCAGGAAGGCAAAAATTGAGAAAGATGTGGTGGAACACAGTTCTGTATGTCTGAAGGGCTTAATACGCTCACGCATTATTTTGGAGTACAAGGCGGCAGAATATAGTAACACTGTTCAAAAGTTTAAGGAAACCTGGACTATAAATGAGGCACTTTGTACGGTCTCCCCACAAGATATTTTGCTCTTATTTGTATAAACTAGGGCATGCCCGTACTATATATATATCCAAAAGTATATCCCCCCCCCTCTATTTACATGCAATGGTACGGGCACGTCCAATAGATAGATGTGTTATTTGGCATTCTTTTTGGTGTTCTTTGGCGTTCTTTTTTTTGGTGTTCTTTGGCGTTCTTTTACCTTCCCCTTATCTGTCTTGGTAGTGCTTTCTCTTCAAAATGCTCTACCTTGTCTACTGTAGTTCAAACCATGGACTTGCAGAGATGAGGAATTGAGCGACATTAAACTGGGAACATATGTTTGCCTGAGCTTGCATGAGCTCTGAACGCAAATCTCTGTAACCTTTCCAACAAAAGCACTACTACTACCACTGACACTGCTACTACTACTGCCATTACTACTACTACGATTACTATTACTACTTCTTCCACTACCACTACTACCACTACCACCACCACTACTACTGCTACTACACCCACCACTACCACCACTATTACTACTACCACTACTAGTACTACCAATACCACTACTACTACTACTATTACTACTATCGTTTGGACTCTGGTGGGATGTGGGGAAGGTGCGGCTGAAATTGCTGTCCCAGGAGTACTCACTCATACGGAACGGGCAAAACACTTGGGATGGAGATAAGGAGGCAAGAAGAAGGGCTGTTGCATCTCGAGCGTCGTCTGACAACACCTACCCCTGCTGAATTGCATAGGTATGAAGGAAAAAGGAACACTACTATTACTACTACTATACTACTACTATCACTACTACTACTACCACTACTACGACTACTACTACTACTACTATATTACAACTACCACTATTACTATTACAACTAATACTACTACTGCCACTACTACCACTACCACTGCTACAATTACTACTACTAATACTACTACCACTACCACTGCTACGACTACTACTACCACTGCTACTAATACTACTACTACTATTACTACTACTACTACCACTACCACTGCTACTATTACTACTACTACTACCACTACCACTGCTACTATTACTACTATTACTAATGCTACTACTACCACTACTACTACTACCACTACTACTCCTACTACTAATACTACTAATGCTACCTCTGCTACTACTACTCCTACTATTACTACTACTACTACTACTACTACTACTACTACTATTACTACTACTATGACTACTATTACTACTACTACCACTACTCCTACTATTACTACTAATACTACTATAACTACCACTGCTACTACTACTACTCCTACTATTACTACTAATATTATTACTACTACCACTGCTACTACTATCTTACTATAATTCACCAAATGTCCGTCCATCTGTCTGTCTGTCTGTCCGTTCGAAGGTACCGTAAAAACTGCTGAACCGATCGTAACGATATTTTGGGTGGGTAATCCTGGGATCTGCAGGAGTAAAATAGTGTATTTAGTTTTCCCAATTTCAGCTTTAGTCTCCAGCATTCTCAGGTTTGGACTCCCGCATAACATTCGCGTTCGCATAACGTTCATTGTGACGATGTTTTCATTGTGACGATGTTGTTTTCCCGGGTGCCTCACAAACGGCTGCACTGATCGCTGCACAGCTGCACAGATCGAACTCGGTGACCTCGGACAAAGACCTTTTATAAGGACACGGGTTGAATCCCTGCTTGAGAGAATTCCAACCCCCTCGCCGCCATCACGGCCGTCTCCAACTTACAATCCCACGAGATATGCAGAAAGGACGACCCAAAACCAATGTACCGTCACACGAAAAAGTAAGTACACCCCATGTAAAGTTTTGACTTTTTCAACATATTTCAACACACAGCTATTTGATCTTCATTTCAACAATATTGATAGATAAAGGTGATATAATATAACAAATATCATGAAACATTTACATTTTGTAGTCTATTGTATAATTTAAATAAACATAAATGCAAATTTCGCATGTGGAAAAAGTAAGTACACCCTTGGTTCTAATAGGTGGTATTGCCCCCTTTGGCAGAAACAAGCTCAAGTAGGCGTTTCTTATAACTGTCTACCAGTCTCTGACATCGACTGGGAGAAATTTTTGCCCACTCCTCCATGCAGAATTCTTTCAGCTGTGCGATGATTGAGGGGTTTCTTGCATGCACAGCTCGTTTCAAATCCCCCCACAACATCACGATTGGATTCACATCCAGGCTTTGACTTGGCCATTCCAGAACCCTCCATTTCTTTCTTTTCAGCCATTCCTTGGTGGATTTACTGGTATGTTTAGGGTCATTATCATGTTGCAAGGTCCATCTTCGGTCGAGCTTCAACTTTCCGACAGATGGCCTCACATTATCTCTCAAGCACCCTCTGGTACAATGAAGAATTCATAGTGGATTATATGATGGTGAGCTGCCCAGGCCCTGATGCAGCAAAGCTGCCCCAAACCATAATATTTTCACCACCATGCTTTACAGTTGGTATCAGGTTCTTTTGGTCAAATGCTGTCTTTGGTTTTCGCCAAACATGTCTTCTGGTACTGTGGCCAAATAGCTCTACCTTTGACTCATCTGTCCAGAGCACATTGTTCCAGAAGTGCTGGTCTTTGCCGAGGTGTTCATTGGCAAACTTTAGTCTTGCCCTGATGTTCTTTCTGGACCGCAAAGGCTTCCTCCTGGCACACCTCACATGTAGATCAAATTTGTGCAGCCTCTTTCTAATGGTAGACTTGTGCACTTTGACATCAACAGTGGCAAGAGCTACTTGTAGGTCCTGTGATGACATTCTGGGGTTCTTAGAGACTTCTTTCAGCATCTTGCGGTCTGCTCTCGGGCTGAACTTGCTGGGGCGGCCTGGCCTGAACAAGTTGGCTGTTGTTTGGAATCTTCTCCACTTGTAGATGATCTTCCGGACAGTCGAATGATTGATTTCAAATTGTTCGGAGATCTTTTTAAATCCCTTCCCAGACTCGTAGGCATATATAACCTTCTTTCTGAAGGCCTCAGAGAGCTCTTTTGATCTTGGCATGGTGACGCCGCACACTTCAACAACAAAGCGCAAACTAAACTAAATGTCTGAGGTTTAAATAAGACAGGTTCCTCCAAGATCCTCTCCAACGATCTTCTAATCATTTGCACCTGAGCTGGTGCACCTGATTATAATTTTAGGTATTTGAAGTAGTGATAAATGTGGGGGTGTACTTACTTTTTCCACATGTGAAATTTGCATTTATGTTTATTTAAATTATACAATGGACTACAAAATGTAAATGTTTCATGATATTTGTTATATTATATCACCTTTATCTTTCAATATTGTTGAAATGAAGATCAAATAGCTGTATGTTGAAATATGTTGAAAAAGTCAAAACTTTACATGGGGTGTACTTACTTTTTCACGTGACTGTAAACATCATTAAACATCATTAAAAGTAAATAATGACCTCGGCCGAAGTTCAAACGGAGAGAATTCCACATAGCTATTTGGGTGGTGTACCCGCTAACAGATCGCTGTCCCCATCGATCTTGCCAAGGCCGTAACAGTTATCGGCTCAAAATCCTTTTAACTGTTGATTTGGTACAGTTACACGTATAGGGAATTTGGTACACGTATCGGGAGTACATACGACATTGCGATTGTGAATGTGACAGCTCTGAGGCGTCTTTCGCTTGGCATCGCAGTGACGGCGAGCACCAATATGGCGGCTGTAAGATTAAAATCTGGCTTCAAGCCCCCTCGCCACCCAAAGCCTTCAACCAGACATATTAACACGCTCCTCCCCCTTCATTCCCGTTCTTCAAAGCAAAGCGGTAAAAATTGTTGTATCGCCATTAATATATATGACGAGCAACGGTACCCGCCCAAGGGCGGGGCTTCAATTGGGAGGCGCGATTTATTTTAACATCCGTTAAATCATATCACACGCAAATCATCAAAATATAAAAAGTATTTTTAGAATTTCAATTAAAAAACCACATCACTGTGATTTGATCATTTGCGTGTGATATGATTTAACGGATGTTTATATGAATCGTTTAAAATAAAAAAAGCCTTCAATTTCTGATATTTTGCCTTTTCATTTGGGCCTCCCAATTGAAGCCCCGCCCATAGGGCGGGTACTGTTGATAGTTACTACTACTACTACTACCAGTGCTACTGCTACTACTACTACTCCTGCTGTTACTACTAACTAGCGGTAACCTGTGAAAATCACGGGCATAAATAGTGTTTATGTTCATACAAACTAACTTGCCCTTCCTCTTCCTTTCCGCTTCCTTTCAAAATAACTGTCAGTTGGCACCAACATTCATTCTGGGGGATCTCTTGAATATCGCTTTGCATTCAACTGCAGTATTGTCTCTTGTAGTGTGGTGACTGGTAAGTATCCCCTTTACATTTATGATCACATTTATATTTGTATTAAAAGGCGTAGCATGCCTCTCGAGTCGCTGCGCATCCGGCACACATCGGGACGTCTTCTTCTTCTCCTCGGTATCAAGTGCAGCGTCTCACTGTGCGTAAAACAAAATGGCGGGGGTCATTCAAAACTTTTCACTGATTTTCAGCTTTTATTCCACACTTATAGACATTTGGAGACATAGGTGTGCTTATGTGGAAGGGTTAGTCATAACTACATAGTATCACACATATCTTAGGGCGACAGGAGCAATAGCTGGAGAGAAGTTCCGATTACAAACTTCAGAAATAATCGTTTTAATGATATAGATACTACTACAACTACTACTACGACTATTATTACTACTATACGACTACATTAACTTGACGTTAGACTTATTTGAGTGATTTGGGCAGCAATTAGTGGGCAGGCCATAGCTCATCGACTCTTCTAGAAAGACATTGTAGGATCTTTAACGTCCACGAGATAATGCTGGTAAGACGTCACACGCAGTTTAACATCCATCCGAGGGACGGCACACGCATTGATGTCTCACTATGCCTGCAAAGGTTCAGGATGACGGTTTATAGCTGGGTCAGGATTCAAACCTAAGCTAGATAGCTCAGAGATGGGTGTGCAAGCCCGCAGCTCTACACTACAAGAGCCATGTGAAAAGCACAATACTAAAAAAATCAGCAAAATGTCTCGATCAGCAAACAAACCTTTCAACAATTTAACCCCAAAAAAGGAACATTTATTGTAACGGTTTTCTAGAAATAGAATGTTTTACTAATGCGCAGAAAACTGAGACCTTCATCCCCATAGTTTATTATATAAACAGAGTCGTTAATTTATTATTTATTTTATTTTATCGCAACATTTAATCCTCTCTCAGTAGCATCACTCAGGAGAAAAAGACATCCACTAACTGTGTCGTCTCATCAATAGAGACCTCCCGCCATCATCCTGCTCCGCATCCACTCTCAGCCAAGTGCACTTGCCGGGCGACCCTTCTGAATTAATGGTCCTGGAAGGGCCCTGGTGAGCAGCATGCAAATGACTTTCTCGTTCAACAAAATGGAAACACACACAAAGTCGTTTTCATCGTTTCTTCCTCCGATGGAGATGAATGGTGCATTTTTTGATTCGAATATTTTATATGAAGAGGAGTGGAATATTATTTGAAAAAAAAAAACCCATTAATCTCACACGTAAACTAGGTCGTGCGAGCGAGGCTGAGGCCCGAGACCCAGCGAGGTGCATCCTTTCGGGTGGACCGTCGGCTTTGAGGGTTTTAGAGGTGGTTCAGGTTTTCTCGTCTTGTATTCACATTCGTGATGCGTAATTTTTTCCCAAAATTGGATCCTATATCATTATAACTTAGTTAGCTCGAGCTGGCAAAATTGCATGGCTTGTGGGTGAGCAATGAAAGAGCAACGAGAGCCATTTTTCAGGGTGACAGTGTAATCACTTCAGAGGCTAGCCTTTGGCTTGAGTTCTGCCGGAACCATGAAAAATAAACATTCAAACCCTTTTGGCTTTATTGCGCTTCGCTCTGATTGGTAAATGTCCACGTAAGCTGTCAGATTTTGTCCGAATGTCATCTGGAACCTTTGCTTCTGTGCCCTGTGTTCTTCCTTGTGTTGAGGCATCTGTGCTTTTAATAATAGAGGCAGTTACAGGTTTGGAGGTAGGAATTTTCTCCTGATTCATGGAACGTAATCGCAACACCATCTTGGTGCCCTCCTGTGATTCAAATAGGTCGTGCCTGCAACGCACAAGTGTGGTGTCGGATCAAAATTTCCTTTCGCATGAGAGCTCTCTAAAATGTCTAGACAGATTTACAGCCTGTAGACTACATATGATATCTTTTTGGAAGAGGATCCTCATAGAGGACACTGTATGAGGTCCACATATTGACTCGGAAAGACGTTTTGTCCAACTGTTTAGGAGGAGATACAGTTTGCGAGACAGACAGACAGACGGATCTCATTACAATATTCCCCCATTTTTTTTTTCAAAAAACGTAGAGATAAAAACAAAATCCATTTCTATGAACTTCCAAGGGTGTGCTATAGATATGCGACAAGGAGGGAAGGTGGTGAAATCATGGAAATTTAGGATTTACCCCTGATGCACCAGAGGATTGTTGTTGGTTTCAATTCTAATGTGAATCAAATCCAGGAGCACACTACGGTTCAACTATCCTCTGATGACAAGGAAGAGAATGGAAAATTTAGAATAAACTAGAGCAATGCAATTGTGTCGCCAATAGGCCTTCACATAGTCCCACAATGGGTAGATGCCATCGTTCACTGTCCTAAAAATAAACAAGTTTCATTTAAATCCCTTCAGCAGTTCTCAAGTATCACATTTTTACCAGACAGGACAGGTTTCACATCGACCGGTGAAGCAGTTTCAGACAACAACACACAACAACAGGAATTTTAAGGCCATTTTCCCTGCTAGAGCGGGGGTTAGCCTGAAGGGGTTAGTTTCAGAAAAGGGATTTTAAAAAAATATCGGCTTTCAAGCTAATATGGTTGCCATACCACATGACATATGCCCTTTAAAAAATGTACACTCTGCATATGTATGGGTAGTGGATCACATTTGTGAAGTTTCGTGTTGAACGGATAAGGTTAGTTTTTCTATCCAATATGGCTGCCAAACCACGTGACATATGACATCATCATTTTCAAACTATATATGCAACAGTGCTATTAGATGATATTTGTAAAATTTCGCATCAATAGGGTGAGTGGTTTCAGAGATATAATTATTTAATATTTTCATTCAATCCAAAATGGCTGCCAAACCATGTGACCTATGATGTCATAAATTTAATATTTCAATACAAATGGGTCATAGATCATGTGCATGAAATTTCAGATTTTTAGGATAAGGAATTTCATTACAACTTTTTTGGCTGGTATACCATTTCACCTGTGATGTCATCATTATCATGCTTTTGTTCCCCATTGGGAGTAATTGACAATGTGCCAAGTTTCACATTTTTCCATTCAGTGGTTTCCGAGAAATAATGTTTTATTATTTGCTTTTAATCAAAGATGGCTGACATACCACGTGACCTATGAGGTCACAATTATCATAAAAACATTCGGCATGCGTATCATAAAATCATAAAAATCATAAATCATAAAAACACTCCTACCCTGAAAGTTTTGTTCTCAATCGGACATATGGTTGCTGAGAAAAACGAGGTTTAGCCCAGATAGACGGACGTACGGACGGACAGACGGACAATCCGAAAACATAATGCCTCCGGCGACTTTGTCGGCGGAGGCATAAAAATGTTTAAAATGTGTCCATAATTGCATTTTTGGTATTTGACCTTTTACTCCGCTCCAGAATATGGGGCCAAAAGTGACACTACTGTTGCACCTTCGTGCCAGGTGTTGAACATGATTACCAAGTTTGGTGAATTTCTGTCCAACCATTCAGGAGGAGATACAGTAGCATGACAGACAGATGGACAGATCTGATTACAAATATTCCCCCATTTTTTTTTTCAAAAGATGTGGAGATAAAACAAAATCCGTTTGGATCAAGTCCCAAAGGTGTGCTCCAGACATGCGCCGATTGGCACAGCCAGCTGGAACAGTATTTTCCAAAAGTAGTTTTGCAACTGAAACGCGAAGTTAATGTTATTAACATTTCATCTCAGGAGCAAAAACTGTTTGCAAATACTCTGCTTTGTGTGGAATGAATGTTTATGCTTCATTTCATCATCACGTGCAATGTCTATTATTGACAGGCGTTGCAAAAAATGCTTACAGAAAGGCCAGCCATACAATCTAATGAGTGTTTTTGTGTTTCAGATTGCATGAACATGGGTGCCAAAGCTCAGCTAATGCCAGAAAAAAGACAGGCAATTGTAACTTTGAGAAAAGATGGCCTTGAAACAGTTGCAATGCTGGAACTGTTTCGCTGGGCTCAAATTTCCGGTGCTGTAAGACATCTGTTGCACAGAATGGTGACTCGGATTACTTGTCCTGCGATTCTCTTGGTCGACCAGAACGTTTTTTATCCGCATTTCTACCAGTTTCTTTATGTCGTTTAATGGCACATTGGCACAAGCAACTGCATTTACTGCCACTTGTAATTTTTTTGCAATTTCTCTCAAGGAATGGCCTTCTTTTCTCAAAGTTTTGTTCCACTACAAATGAAAGAAATACATATGTGGATACCAACATATTTTTTAATTTCAACAATTTTCTGGAAGAAATGGTGCATTATTTGAAAAAAGTGCAAGGGTGTCAATAGTTTTGGCAACGACTTTATACATATATATATATGTAAATGTTTCATGTTAACTAATGTTAACTAACATTAACTATATATATAGTTAACTAATGAAAAGCTAGAAGCTGATTATTTTTTTTTAGATCTAAAGCTAAATCCGTCCACAACTTTTTGAGATATCCTGCTATGTATCGTTTTTGGCCCAATCCCCAATGGTGAAAAATCACTTTAAAAATTCTAGTAGCTAGATCCAAATCCGGACCTTCCCCAAAATCTAATCATTTCGTCCTTGTTACGCTACATCTCTGCCAAATTTCGTCCGAATCTGTACATAACCTTTTGAGATATTTTGTTCACAAACAGACAGACAAACGGACAGACGGGTGAAAACATCACCTCCATCCACCTTTGGTGGCAGAGGTAATTCTTCTTCTTCTTCTTCTTCTTCTTATTATTATTATTATTATTATTTTATTATTATTATTATTCTTGATTATCGTAAAACTACTTTTGGAAAATACTGTTCCAGCTGGCTGTGCCAATCGACGCATGTCTACAGCCCACATTTGGGACTTGATCCAAACGGATTTTGTTTTATTTCCACATCTTTTCAAAAAAAAATGGGGGAATATTTGTAATCAGATCTGTCCATCTGTCTGTCATGCTACTGTATCTCCTCCTGAATGGTTGGACAAAAATTCACCAAACTTGGTAATTATGTTCAACACATGGCACGAAGGTGCAACATTAGTGTCACTTTTGGCCCCATATTCTGGGTTGGGGTAAAAGGTCAAACACCAAAAATACATTGAGGAACACCTTTTACCCTTTGAGTACGGGATTTTTTTTGATAAAAATACCCCCGGTACGGCATTAATTTGGCATTTCGGTACGGGAATGCAACCACGTACTCTAAGGGTTAATACGTACAACCACGTACTCAACCACGTACTGACGATCTATTTATAGGTATAGTCGATTACGTGTAGTAACGTCATCCGTACACAAAACTTTTTCGCGGGTTGCGGCACTGGACGTCATCCGTACTCAAAGGGTTAAACATTTTTATGCCTCCGCCGACAATGTCGCCGGAGCCATTATGTTTTTGGGTTGTTTGTTCGTCCGTCCGTCCGTCCATACGTTTGTCCGTCCTGGCTAAACCTCGTTTTTTTCAGCAACCATATGTCCGATCGAGACAAAACTTTCAGGGTAGGAGTGACACCCATGGAGAATGTTTTTATGATCATTGTGACGTCATAGGTCACGTGGTATGGCAGCCATCTTCGATTAAAAGCAAGTAATAAAAAATAATTTCTCGGAAACCACTAAATGGAAAAATGTGAAACTAGGCACATTATCAAGTACTCCCAATGGGGAACAAAAATATGATAATGACATCATAGGTGAAGTGGTATACCAGCCAAAAATGTTGTAATCAAATTCCTTATCCTAAAAATCTGAAATTGCATGCACATGATCTATGAACCATTTGTATTGAAATATTAAATTTATGACATCATAGGTCGCATGGTTATTATCTGTGATATCAGCATCAAACCAGCATCAACACCCATGTTTTCGTGGTCAAGGAATACAATTATGACATTTTGTAGAAGGTGCAATGAATATGTGAATTACAATTATGCTATTGAGGTCTACCATTTATTTAATATTTTTATTCTGCAATATCTTTGTTTTTATCAGTCACATCAGTGAAAAACTGGCATCTTAATCATTCGTGATTTCCTGATCAAGGAATATTATCATGGTATTTTAGAAAGGTTGAATGCTTATTAAAAGTCTTGATTAAAGACCTTGGGTCATATTATATAAAATCTGCAACCATCGTAAAACATTGGTACTTTGTCGATGGGTTATGAGGTTGGCAATAATACTAACGGATTTTTCTTTCTTTCAGAACCATGGATGACTGCCTATTCTGCCATCCTAATCCAAAGGGTGTGACCAAATCAGGACCGATTACGAAAGCTGGTTCAATCAGAATCAGAAAAATCTCCTCCTGCGGCAAAGATGTGTGGTGATGCCTTTCATGAACAACTTGAAGCAACTTGAAGCTGACAGAAACCTTACCCTTTTGTGTTATCGTAACTGTGTGTCTACATACACGTCAGCGGATGGATGTGACTGTGTCTCATTCTTCTTGAATTTTTTTTTTTACTAAGTCGAGGCTCGTATAAGAGCTAACACATATAACATATAAACAAGGGAGCTCGAGTCAAGCTGGAGAGATGGAGGGAAGCACAAAACCAGTTGGGAACAGGAACATCAACAGATCTGTGGAAGGGAGAGGGCTGGGTGGGGTACATAGGATAAAGAAGATGGACACTACTTGGACTTTCAGGAAAGAAAATGGAATTTGAAGAAGGTAGATTTGTGGTGGATTAACCAGGGTAGAAAAGATCAGGGTTTTAGATGGGGATGAGGGGATCAGGGGATGGGGATGAAGGGATCAGGGTTTTGGATGGGATGAAGATAAGAGATGGTGATGAACAGCTGTTTTGAAAACCTGGAGGGAGGAGTAGGATTGGAAATTTGTGGTATGTTTCTCTGTATGTCATTGGTCTTTTCACTGTTTTTTTACTGGTTGGGTGAATAGGACTGCTCGAAGTGAGTTGAAACCTTGCCATTTTTGGATGATATTTCTGCATCAAAATTATCAGCTATGGTCTGCACAATGTCCTCCCTACAGTCAGAAATGCCACTCAGCAAATTGTCCTTTATTGTTGATACACCTGCTGACTGCTTGAGTCGCAGAAGCTTATCGTAGGAGCATGTCACACCATATGAATACATCTGGGCAAGTTTCTTGAATGCCCTCAAAGTACTCCCAGTGCAATTTGCAAAGGAGTTGCATGGTTAGATAGGACGGTAGTAATTATATTGCCAATCATAATAGCAGGAAGTGTTATATTATTTCCCTGACAACTTGGTCAGCAATGTTAGAACAGTGTCACAGGCTCTTTCAGCTTTCTGCAGCAAGGTCCTTGTTTATTCGGATGGTGTAGTGCTCCTTATCTGGCTTAATCACTTGAGCGTCCTTAGTGATTTATTTTGTAACACGTGAGATTTTGCAATGTCAAGGGCTTCGACTCTAAGTCGTTGACTAATTTGAACTCATTTTACAGTCCTTGTTCGAAACACAAGGACGCTTGCAATGCCAGGAGATGACAAGATGAGAGAGTTTTCAGCAAAGCGATGTGACAGTTGCCGAAGAAGACTTCTGCCTGACAGCAGATGGCCACCATGGACCTGGTAAGCCTCAAACAACTCCACTGAGTTCCAGATACAAGACTTATCCTGAAATATGTCACCAATAAATGATTCAAATGGTTCATATACTGTAATATTGGGTTCCTTCATGGCATTTCCAGCAGCCATGACTGATCTGAGTGGCATGAATGTTGACATACAGTCAACATGTGGTTCGGAGCATCCGCAGCGTGTTCGTCACTAAATGCCCCCTCGCCACAAATTTTAACTCTATCAGCCCAGTCATCACCTCGTTTGGCACACTTATCTTACATAGACTGCTTATATGATTTCTTGCCATGTCCTGGATCAGCTGTTCAGCACAGCACTGCACGCCTCCACCGATCAGGACGTTTCTTATCTTTCGCCAAGCTGCAATCAAGGCCCAAAAAAGGCAATGCTCCTAAAAAATGAATTCTGTAATTTCAGAACGCCTCTTTGTCTTTGGTTGGGCTGTATTATGTTCTTTCTGCTCCCCAAATATTTTTGTGCCTCCTTACTTGCCCCGCTGATGTGTATGTAGACACACAGTTACGAAGACACGAAAGGGTATGTTTTGCTGTCAGCTTCAAGTTGAGTTTTAAGTTCGTGAATGCCATCACCATATAATTTGCTGCAGGAGATGATTTTTCTGATTCCGATTGGACCAGCTTTCGTAATCGGTCCTGCTTTGGTCACACCATTTGGATCAGCATGGTAGAAGAGGCAGTCATCCTTTGTTATGAAAGAGAGAAAAATGTGTTAGTATTATTGGTGACTTCATAAATAATAGACAAAAAAATCTCAGTTTAATGCAGTTTAAATGCAGGCTCTAACACAACAAAATGAAAATAGTCAAGGGGTGTGAATACTTTCTGAAGGCACTGTGTATATGTTGTTTCAGCCAGGGGTTTCAGGATCTACTGTGGAGGGGTGAGGAGAAGAGGGGAACGGTTGCCTTGGTTCATCCCGGTCTATCGGACCTGAGGCCACCGAGCACAGATAACTCAGCGTCCCGGCAAGTTGCTAATCAACCGCGAATGCCAATTAGTTGACCACGTGGCTCTGGGTCCTCCATCTAATTACCGTTTACCTGGGGGGGGGGGGGGGGGGTCACGTTATTTTCTAGTTGGGTAACACGCCCTCGATTATGCACTGATCTTATCTTATCTTCAGATTTTAATTGGATGCAGCTGAGAATAATTGGCAGTGCACATCGGATATAGACTGGAGCCAATGAGTTGGGGAATTAAAACCTCCCAGGCTAACACTAAATGCTGACAGTGCTAGACCAATGAAGGAAAAGCAGATCGGAAAGCATAATTCAACAAGTGGGGGGTTTATTTAGGTTTATTTACAATGCGGGCCCGAGCGGGAGCATATGGTGTAGTTCAAAGCAATTTAATGTACAAGCAATGAAAATGTTAGGCAATCAAAAATGGTACAAGCAATCAAAAAAGTAAGCAAAAATGTACAAGGGGTGAATGTGCAAGCAATTTCAAGGTGCAAGCAAAACAGACAGAGACAAAGAGCAGAGTTATGCCAATCTATCTAGCTTATACACTTCCTATTTAAACACCTTATAAGGATGCCAATTCAGAATCATCTGTGGAAGGGCAGCGGAAGTAAGAGAGATAGAGCAGGGCGAGGTTGTTGCAATCTCTTTGCTCACCGTGCGTGGGCCGACGAGCCCGTGCTGCACATTCACTGCAGGGAGTGGGCAAAAAGGAGGAATACTGGTTGGTGTCTATGCTGCGTATCGAAGAGGTGTGAATGAGGGTGTGTGTGTGAGGATGCATTTGAAGTGCGGGTGAGGTGTGAGGAGAAAACTGGAAAGAGGTGCATATCTGTGAGGTCGCCCTGAAAAGGATCGTTTGCGGCAGTGCCTTTGTTTGGGAAATAATATTTGATGAGACACCAGCCTGGTGTTGGCGTAGTGGTTAGGTTGCTGGCTTGGGATCCTAGGATCCTGAGTTTGAATCCCGGTCGATCGCTGAATTAACGCCAGGGGGGGTTGACTCAGCCTGTCATCCTTCTGAGGTCGGCAAATTGAGCACCGGCTTACTGGGATGAATGATCCTGGTGTGTACCCCGATTTAGAATAGGTACACCGTATCCCTGCGCATCGTAAGAGGCGACTAAAGGGTTGGCGTCAGGAAGGGCATCCGGCCATAAAAACATTGCCTCAAAAAGGTACCCATGATTGTCATGGGGCCCGCAAGGCTAACCCCTGCTATAGCAGGGAGAAATGGTCTTAAAACGATCATTTATTCATATTCATACAGATTACTTAATGTGTGAGGTGACAATTGGAGTTTCCTAATGAATGTGCCCTGCGTAGTGCCTGAATTTCTCGCTCACCCAGCGCCCAGTCCCGCAAACTCCATCCAACAGCTCCAGATCCGTTCCACCAGCTCTGACCCACCATTATTCTCAGTGTACTGCCGACCAAGCCAAAAGATCCCCTCGTACACCTGAAACCCTGTGCTTAATAGTAATAGCTGCATGGTGGGGGCAGAGCTTTGGTGCGGATCTAGTGAGTCGCTTGGCGTCGCTTAACGGAATTCGGAATCTTCCTTGAGATTGATCTACTCATTCTTCAAGCTCCAGTATGAGTCTCAAATCAACGATTCTGCAAGGTGTGCATCAGCTATTGACCCCCTGAAAAGCTTTCCAACCTATAGGAGGCTCAGGACATCAGTCTCATACTATTCACCACTTGCCAGAGGGATGAGAGCATCCCAAATAACATTAGGCATTTGACTCCATTGAGAACGGAGCTGCTCACACACCTCTACACAATCTGAAAACATGTCTTTCCGACCCAGTAAGCTTTGAAGCTGCACTCAGGCCTTTATATCCATCTTCTTGTTTGGAATTCCGAAGTTAATTCTCAAATCCTTTGAAACTTGCACAAAGGACGATGAACTTGTTTTGAGCTGCTTTGCGGAGGTGAGCTCCATGCTTGCAGGTGTCATATCATTCTATCGCTTTGCAATCCTGCAGAGACCAAGAACCGATGTGGAAGTGTTTTTTCCTGGCTTTTTATTTCACTCGATAAACAACAGCATTGTTGTGTTTGGGAATTTCAATTCCACAGATTATTTACAGCAACCATCAGATATTCTTGTGTGTTTGTTATGCCCTGAACTATTGTTCAAACCAGAACCCCGGGGGCATCGAAATAATTAACAGATAATTTGGCTTCTCATTATCCAGATTTTGGAATGTTTCTCCTGCTTGAATACTCGGCACCTCTGTACCACTGTGTACTTCGGTGAACCTCTTTGCCACTGTGCAAATCCACAAGTGGCCTCTTCACTTTTGAGTCTTTCTTTTCAGGCTTTTACGTGCTGTAGGATGGTAAACATTACTCTTACCAGTAACGGTAAATGATTAGTGATTTCCTCCCGAATATGCAATTTTTTCATTCGTGATTATGATTATTATCCCGTCCTGTGCGCATCAGAAGACAGGGTATTGTAATCACTTCTGTGTGTCCGTCTGTGTGTCTGTCTGTGTGTATGTGTCTGTGTTTGTTTGTCTGTGTGTATGTGTGTCTGTCTCTCTGTGTCTGCCTGTCTGTCTCTCTGTCCGGGCCATGACATTTTTACCATTTGAGCTGTTGTCATGAAATTTTCACCAAAGCTTAATTACGATAATACAGAGAATTAATAATTTTGTCAAAAGGTTAAAGGTCAGCGTCACCTAAAATCATCAATTTTCATCCAATTGACCTGAAATTTCAATTTACCATTCGAGTTTTGTCATAAAATTTTCAACAAAGCTTTATTATGAGAATATGGAGTAGGCAAATTAATAATTTTGTCAAACGGGTTAAAATTCAGCGTCACATAAACTTGTCAATTTTCATCCGATTGACCTGAAATTTTAAGAATTTGCATATGGGGTTACTGAATTGTTTTACAAATCAAAAGTAACAAGCCGATTGTTGTTGTTTTTAGATCAGAAGGTCAATGGTCAAGGTTGCATAAAATCGTCAATTTTTGTCCAAGTGACCTGAAATTTTAATAATTTGCATATTGGGTCATAATTGGTTAACTCATCAAAAGCTAGAAGCTGATTTTTTTTTTTAGATCTAAAGCTCAAAGGTCAAGGCTGCATAACATCATCAATTTTCATTTTGTATTAAAAAAAAAAAAAACTTTTCGTTATTTTGAGCATACAGAAGAAGAAGATTGAATACAATCGGACGTGGACGGGCTTTGCATTTTCACATACTTTCTAGTTATCCTTGCCTGAGGAGAGGGTATTGCATTTGAGTCCGTTTGTCTGTCTGTTTGTTTGTCCGCACAGAATAAATATGATTTTTTTCTGCAAGCGTTGGTCCAATTGACAGGAAATTTTCACCATAGGTGAAACTCCACCTGTAGACTGTTTTAATGATAATTATGACGTCATAGGTCACGTTGTTCGGCCACCATATTGGAAAAACCGAAAAATTTGCACCTCTATATCTCCGAAAGCGCTGCATAGGAAAAATTGAGATATGGCTCATTGTAAAGAACTCTCCATGTGGAATAACATCTGTTAATGACGATGTCATAGTTGCCTCCATTATGACGTCATAATTCGACAAGTGCAAAACATGATCCGATCAAGATGAAATTTCTTGAGCATAATCTAAGGATAAATTGGTGAAGAAAAATAATAATGATTATGTCATCGGCCACGTGGTTCGGCCGCCATATTTGTTTTAACACAAAAGCCTTTAAAAAAAACACTGAAACAAGTCAGGAGACGACGATGGTTCACGAGCGAGCGGTATTCAATGACAATGACGGACTGTAACCGAAACAGGCCCGAACAGGCCAGGCCCGGAAATGTCAAAACGAAGGTTACTGACCTTGAAATGAGATAGAAAATAATGTATAATCAGTTATGAGGTTAGTTAGCTACACAATACCGAAAATTCGGTGAAAATTGAAATTTTTAAAATAAAGAAATAAATAAATAAATTCAAAAAATGTTAAATTAAAAAAGAAAAATGAAAAATCGAGCTCCGTGGGGCTAGACACATGACATTGGCCTAACCAAATATCGAAACCCCTGTCAGATTCCACCAAACCCCTCGGAGAAGATGTAGCTTGAACTCGATTACCCCCTAAGAAGACATCTTTTTCGGGCATGTCTCCGCCCACAATGGGCGCAATACGCCCACTCTAGGCAGGACACAACTAGATTATGATATTGACCTCCCACCCAAGTTTCATCAAGATCAGATGATATCATTGGTTAGTCATGCTGCGGACAGACAGACACACAGACACACACACAGACAGACGCACACACATGACGAATATAGTGGTCACTTGATAACTCGTGAACCAATAACATCCTGGTGAGGGTTTGCAATCTCTGATTGCTCTTTCTTGTTATTATTTGTAATCCTTCTTTCATCACTTGTGTACCACGAGCTGATGCAGGATATAAATGATCTGTGCCTGAAACACATGAGATGAACACTTCATTATGTATTTGATGGTTATATATAGGAAAACAGGAAAAAAATAATTGTGCTTCGAATACGCAGAAACATATAACTGTCACCTTTGTGACATTGCAATGCAATCCGACCTCTTTTGTGATGCACAAGGTGTAGCTACTGTAAGCACAGCACGCTCTCAGTGGTCCGTTTTAGGATAAAGATGTCATAAGGTGTGTGTGTGTGTGTGTGTGTGTGTGTGTGTGTGTGTGTGTGTGTGTGTGTGTGTGTGTGTGTGTGTGTGTGTGTGTGTGTGTGTGTGTGTGTGTGTGTGTGTATTTAGAGATTGTGATGGATTTTGTACATAAATCACATGCACGATAAAGAGGTTTTCAGTATGAATTGCAAATATACCAATATTCAGTGGACAGATCGCCATGTCGTCTGATCCTGGCATCATGAGCCATTGATTTTTTGGTTTTAACAAAAATGTCACATCGTGGAAAATCAAGGTGACAGAGGGAAGAATGCAACACACTTGCAGTGGGGCAGTGAGACAATACATGGAAGCAGTAAGGGGAAAGCCAAGCAGGATAAGGATAAAGAAGATGGAAGGAAACAACAACCTGCAATATATATGGAGAGGGGAAGAGTGAGGTTGAAGAGAATGAGGAAAAGGTTTTTCAAATTTCAGAAATTAGTAAGGAAGCAGTGGACATGAGCAGCAAGCCTGAGTTTTGGGAATTTCTCAAGGAGAGCGTGAATTGGAAGAACGCCTGTGACCGGGAAGATATGGGGAATGGACTGAGATGAGAGAGAAGAGGAAGCTATACTTGACAGGGAGGTGATAGAGAGGCTACCCAGCCTGGCTGCATTGAGAGAACATCATATCTCTAACCCGAAGTTAGGGCTGTAACCCTGACCCTAACCCTAACTCTGCCTGCATTGAGGGAACATCATATCTCGAACCCGAGGTTAGGGCTGTAACCTTAACCCGAACCCTGCCTGCATTGAGAGAACATCACATCTCTAACCTTAGGTTAGGGCTGTAACCCTAACCCTAACCCTTTTATGAGCTTCAGTTGGGAGCTTTAAACACCTATTTGATGCTTTTTCACATATAAAAATATACTTACTATTGACTTTCATTGGATGGCTCGAGGGTGATACATCGCTTGCTTTCATATACTTGTGACACAAACAAATGAAACGCATTAACCAAGTTCGTAATCAATATTTGCGAAAGCATTTGATAACAGCATTTGTTTATAGTGCACGAGAGTATTGGTTCCTTATGTGACCGGAGACTCGCATATCAGTTTGTATTTATTTATTTCCGAGACGCAATGGAGGCTTACATTCTGGGGTTCGCCATCATTAACGGTGAAGATTTTCTGAGCCGCAGAGTTTGCCCGACGAGTGTTGATTCAAAGTTATGCAAACCTTCATGAACGTGGCACACCTGACATTCTTGGATGCCGGTGTCAGGAAGCAAACAGATCAATGGCACCTCTGCTCTGTACAGTCACGTGAAAAAGTAAGTACACCCCATGTAAAGTTTTGACCTTTTCAACATATTTCAACATACAGCTATTTGATCTTCATTTCAACAATATTGATAGATAAAGGTGATATAATATAACAAATATCATGAAACATTTACATTTTGTAGTCTATTGTATAATTTAAATAAACATAAATGCAAATTTCACAAGTGGAAAAAGTAAGTACACCCCTACATTTATCACGACTTCAAATACCTAAAATTAGAATCAGGTGCACCAGCTCAGGTGCAAATGATTAGAACATTGTTAGAGAGGATCTTGGAGGAACCTGTCTTATTTAAACCTCAGACATTTAGTTTGGTTTGCTCTTTGTTGTTGAAGTGTGCGGCGTCACCATGCCTAGATCAAAAGAGCTCTCCGAGGCCTTCAGAAAGAAGGTTATAGATGCCTACGAGTCTGGGAAGGGATTTAAAAAGATCTCCAAACAATTTGAAATCAATCATTCGACTGTCCGCAAGATCATCTACAAGTGGAGTAGATTCCAAACAACTGCCAACTTGTTCAGGCCAGGCAGCCCCAGCAAGTTCAGCCCGAGAGCAGACCACAAGATGCTGAAATAAGTCTCTAAGAACCCCAGAATGTCATCACGGTACCTACAGGTAGCTCTTGCCACTGTTGATGTCAAAGTGCATGAGTCTACGATTAGAAAGAGGCTGCACAAATTTGATCTACATGGGAGGTGTGCCAGGAGGAAACCTTTGCTGTCCAGAACGAACATCAGGGCAAGACTAAAGCTTGCCAATGAACACCGAGGCAAAGACCAGCACTTCTGGAACAATGTGCTCTGGACAGATGAGTCAAAGGTAGAGCTATTTGGCCACAGTACCAGAAGACATGTTTGGCGACAACCAAAGACAGCATTTGACCACATGAATCTGATACCAACTGTAAAGCATGGTGGTGGAAATATTATGGTTTGGGGCAGCTTTGCTGCATCAGGGCCTGGGCAGCTCACCATCATATAATCCACTATGAATTCTTCATTGTACCAGAGGGTGCTTGAGGATAATGTGAGACCATCTGTCATGAGAGTTGAAGCTCAACCGAAGGTGGACCTTGCAACATGACAATGACCCTAAACATACCAGTAAATCCACCAAGGAATGGCTGAAAAGAAACAAATGGAGGGTTCTGGAATGGCTAAGTCAAAGCCCGGATCTAAATCCCATCGATATGTTGTGGGGGGATTTGAAACGAGCTGTGCATGCAAGAAACCCCTCAAACATCGCACAGCTGAAAGAAATCGGCATGGAGGAGAGGACAAAAATTTCACCCTGTTGATGTCAGAGAATGGTAGACAGTTACAAGAAACGCCTACTTGAGGTTGTTTCTGCCAAAGGGGGCAATACCACCTGTTAGAGCCAAGGGTGTACTTACTTTTTCCACAGAAGGAAATGGCATCTCTGTTAATTTTTTGTTGAATAAATTATTGCAAAGTCAATTTTGCATTGTTTTTTGTTCAATTAGATCACCTTTATCTATAGATACTGTTTAAATGAAATCAAATATTGATATGTCCACATATGTTAGAAAGATTTTAAAAACATTTCACGGGGTGTACTTACTTTTTCCACATGCAAAATTTGCATTTATGTTTATTTAAATTATACAATGGACTACAAAATGTAAATGTTTCATGATATTTGTTATATTATATCACCTTTATCTATCAATATTGTTGAAATGAAGATCAAATAGCTGTATGTTGAAATATGTTGAAAAAGTCAAAACTTTACATGGGGTGTACTTACTTTTTCACGTGACTGTATATCATCTTCTCTGGCCTTGCATCCTGCACCTTTAAATCAGCAACCCAAGCATTTCCACCCTCCCTTGATTCAATAATTTTACTCATCTCTCTTCCTTTCTGCACATTTGCTCCTGTTATCGGAAATAATTGCCGCATGCTTGTGCAAATCCATGCCTTCTTCCAGTCTTTTCACCATAACAGCTCCAACAAAATCTTTTCTACTCCTGATTGTGTCCTGTGCCCAAGAGTTTTCTTCTACTCCATTCTTGCAACATTTTCTTTTCATCTCTGTCATCTAACTCTTTAATGAGTCGCAATTACTCCACCAAAAGGTTACATCGGTCTACCTCAACAGGAACCTGATGTCTTGCATAACAATATATTTTGCATCTTCGAAGCGTACATCTCGTTCGGGGAAATAAATGTGATATTTGACGAAATGATTTGCTCCACAAAGCAGGACAGTCTTTTCCAAAAGCGTATTTACGGCCATGGTTGTCAAGCACTTGAGATGCAATACGTTCAATTGTAGGTTCGAATGAGTTAAGGAGATGCAAGATAATAAAAAAAACCCAATCAAAATGTCACCTGCATTGACAAGGCCTGCGAGGCTATGCAAAACTCCCGGCACTTTGATAGGCGTAAAAATGCCATCTGTGCGGAGGATCGCCCGAGCCGGAATCCATTTTGAGAACAAAATGCACTCCTGAAAACGCTAAAAGAATAGATTTTATTCAACATGATCGAACTTCAAACTTTCCAGTGTGACAGAACAGTTTAGTTGAATTAAATGGGCTCTCCTGAACTTTAAACCTGCACAAAGGATAAATTCAAGGTTGTCATTCGATTCTTCATTTTTGGTGGGGGTTTTTTTTAACATACATTGTGGAATAAAAGGACTTCATTTGACAATGGTGAAATTAATGGAAGCTAGGAATGAAACTTGATCTTTTAAAGGCATTGCCACAACCTCAGTACAATCTGCTAGGAGCGTAAGGTCACATAGGTTGTGCAAGAGTAAAATGCCCGGCATATTTTAAGTAAGACAGGACATTACATGTTCGTAAAAGTAACTCTATTGGAAGGATTCAGTTCAAGATGATGGAACCTATGGTAATAAAATGAATCCTTTCAAAGTAACTGCAGAGAAAAGCCATTTTGTTTTGTATATTCATCCATTTATATTCCAGGCTGGATTATATTCCCTGTGGAGGCTCAACATTCATAGGCCTTGTCTTCACTAAATAGCCAAGGACATGCCGGTACCACAGCCAGATGACGAGCAAACAATCCCTTGGACTCCAGTAATAATGGAAAAGAAAAGCTCAATGTGCTCACGACATCAAAACATCTACAATCTACATAGACTGTGTTTATGTATTTACATGTGCCTCCGAGAGAGGGGACCGGAGATAGAGAGAGTGATGAAGAGAGAGAGAGGGGGAGGGAGAGGGAGAGACTTTTGTGTGCTTTTATTATAAAAGTATCAAAACACACGGAAAACACCACAAATTTTTACAAGAAAAGGAAGTTTTACAAGCAAAAAGGATGTATATACATATATATGTGGACATTGAGCATAAGTAAAATTTACAAAAACAAAACCAACACCTCATCTGTAAAAAAAATCGTCGTTCACACTGCCGAAACCTATCTGGGCCGACACTATTCCTTTAAAGCAAAAGAGCACATTTTCATCTCTACCACTCAAATTGATCTTCCTCGTTTTATAAATTGCAAGTTTAGCAATCACACACAGAAAATTCAAGAAAGGGACCGCTGTCTTGCTCTTGGTGCTCCTTTCAATGCCATACACAAAATTGCAACAGAAAAAACAAACTTAAATTTATAAAATAACTGTTGGAGGAAACAAAAAGGGGCACCAATCTCTTACATTTCACGAAAGCATGGGTCACATTTTCAGCCTCTTCACAAAAACGACAAACATTCTGTACAGAAGGATCAAAATTATGAAGTAAGTATTTGGTGACCAGGGCCTGATGAACTAATCTCCAATTTAAGTCTCCGGTTCGACCTAAAGTTGGAGACCTATACATCTCTTTCCACACTGGAGATAGGAACGAACTAGCTGGAATGATCTCCTCCCACCGATATTTTAAAGGTTTTGTGAAACCCGGTATAAGCACCTCTTGACATATCCCATAAATAACTTTTTTCCCCATCACATGAAACACACCACAACCATCTGAATTTGAGAAGACACACTGTTGTTTTTTTTATAGGTGATTTGGAGCTCGGGGAAGTAGAGACGAGAGTCCACCACTTCATCTGCCCCAGTCCACCCGATATTTAATTTCCTGAGAGTTTTAGTCACAACTCTCAAAACTTTGTCCACCATTCTAGATGACCGAACCCCCACTTTTGATGTGAGAGAGCCGGTGGATAGCCATCCATTTAGGGAAGGCTTCATCAGGTCTCGCACTGTTTTTTTCCATTACAGGTGAAGCAATGCATAAATGACCTGGAGGTTGAAATTTCAGGGAATAAGGGATTCAGAACCAATGGCTCATGCATATATTTTTTGGCATCGTAGGACACCTCTAATCGTTGTATTCCAAGGCCTTGCCAGGCATTCAGAAGGCTCTGATGAAACTCAGGGAGCAGAGTCGTGTTGACATGCTGCAGGTCCATGAGGAAGAGCTCTCGGTCATACTTCAACCCATCTGCTTCCTGCAGCCAAGCATTTGTGAGAGGCCGTCACGGGACACACTCACCATACAATAAACGCTTTATCGTCAACATGCGGAAAGCCATTATCCGACTCGGGACATGTATCAAGCTTTGGCCACCTGCATTTCGGGGTCTGCACACCATGTCTGGTCCAAGCCAATGGTGGCCTCCCCAGAAAAACTGAGTTAGAACCCTCTGAATGCCTGTGACCAAGTATCTCGGAGGTTGGAGGGGATAACTTTATGCCAAATAAAAGGAACCACCAGGTTATTTATTATTGTCACCCTTGCCTTCAGCGATAGAAGGTGGTGTAACCGTTTCCACCTAGCTAGTTTCTGCTTAATTCTTTCCAAGAAACCCTCCCAATTTTTTTGTTCATATGCTTGGACTCCTAGAAATAACCCTAAATATTTAAACCGCCCTTTATTATTCCCCTACCGGTGTACATCGGAGGGGACTATAGGTTTGCACTCCGTCCCTCCGTCTGTCAGTCTGTCAGTCCATCAGTCCGTCACGCAAAGAACAGTTTTCCGGACCTTTTTTCTAAATGCTTAAAGCTAATGATTTCAAACTTGGTACATGGTTTCCTCATGATAAGATACAGATCAAGTTCGAACTTCACGACGTTTCGATCATTTTTGACAAAGTTATGGCACTTTGAACTTTGGTAATTTCCCTAACAGTTTTCCGGACGACAGAGTGCCGGTTGGGGACACGTATTGCAGCGCAATACTCAGAATGCTTGTTCCACTGCATTCCTCCTGGTAACACAGGCAGAGCTGAGGAACGTGGACTGGGGCCCACCCTTAAGGCAACACTTTTGTTCCAATTTACTTTTTCCGTGGAAGTGAGCTCAAACTGGGACAGACATCGAGAGACCCCACCCACATCATTTTGGCTGGAAACAGCAACACAAATGTCATCCGCATAAGCTGAAGTGACCATTTTGTAGTTTTTTGTTAAGGAGACTCCTTCCACTGAGTTGCGGAGCAAAGCTAGTAAAGGTTCGACCGAGAGATTGTAGAGTGTAGAGCATACCTGAAAGCGGGCAGCCCTGACGGATGCCTCGCTGAAAGGGAAAATGGCGACATAAGCTGTTGTTTACCTTCAACAGCCAGGATGCATTTTCACACAACAACTTAACATAGAAACAAAATTTTGTCCGAAACCAGCTCTCCTTAGTAAAGCAAACAAAAAAGAATGGTCAACACTGTCAAAAGCTTTTTCTTGATCTAAAAGAACCAAACAAAAACCATGAGATGTAGTATGACCGAGACTGATCAAGTCTCTCACCAAAAAAAAGTTATCGTAAATAGAACGTTCGGGAACACAATAAGACTGATCAATATCAATCAAAAGGGGGATGACTTCCTTTAGACGTATCGCAAGCGCCTTCGACAATATTTTATAATCCGTATTTAGGAGTGACACAGGCCGCCAATTTGTGACGTCTTGCAAATTCCCTTTTTTTGGAAGGAGACACAAAACAGACCTCTGGCAACTTAATGGCAATTCACCTTGTTGAAGGCTATCATGAAAGATGTCAAGTAGATTAGGGCCTAGAATGTCCCAAAAGGCCTTGTAAAATTCAACTGGGAGGCTGTCAAGTCCAGGGGCTTTCCCATCTTGGATTCCTTTAAGAGCAGCAGTAAGTTCTCCGAGAGAGATGCCAGGCTCCAGTTGTTGTTGCTGGTCTTCAGACAGAGATGGGAGCAGTTCAAACATCCCGTTTCTGTTTTCCTGGTTCACCGTTCTCAAGGCAAACAGCTTTGAATAAAAGTTTCGTAATTCATTCTTGATGTCACTTTGAGAAGACAGAAGCGCACCGGCAGAAGAGCGCAAAGCATGAATTTTTTGAGAGATCTTGGCTGTCTTTTCCAAATTGAAAAAGGCTTTGTTTGGTTTGTCAAGTTGGATATTGTCCATTCGCAGTCGGACGAAAGCACCAGATGCACACTCTTTCACCATTTAAGCCAGTAGTGTTCTTTTCTGTTGACAACTGCTGGACATTTTCGTTGGACATTCCAGATTTCTGCTCACAATAAAGTACATCGATTTTTAAGGCAGATATCACACCGAGTGTGTTACATGTATTATAACGACAGTATTGCTGGCAAAAACACTTAATTTGGGATTTTGTGCAATCCCACCATTGCCTTAAATTTAGGTAGGAAAACTTTTGCATTTCACATTCCTTCCATACCATTCTGAATGCTTCTTTGAAATGCTCACTTTGTAAAAGTTTGACATTGAAAGTCCAATATGCACTTCTACACACGTGATGAGGTAAGCCACATACAACAACAACCATGTGATGATCAGAAAAACCAGATGGCCTTATATAAGAATTCTTGACAAGATTTACCTTATCATGGTTAACATAAATTCTATCCAAACGAGCCATTGTGAAAAGATTTCTTGCGGCACAAACCCACGTGTTCTGCCGGATGTTAGGGTTCTGTACCCGTCACACATCCACAAGTTGAAAATTTTTAACGAGCTGTGCCAAAGGCCTTGCACTCGGTGGATGAGGCTCAGGAGTGTTTCTAGCAAGTTGGGGGTTGAGGGTACAGTTGTAATCTCCCCCCAGACAAACCAACATAGACAGGTCAATAGTGCTTAAAAAACTTGCTAACTTGTGAAGAAAAGCACTTCTTGCAGAGTTAGCACGAGGGCAGTATACATTAGTCGTGCAAATCTTTTGATTACCACTGACAAACTCCACAGATAGTAAATGGCCCTTGCAAATTTCCCTACATCTGATCTCCAACGGCTGGAGTCTAGGATGTGAGACTACTGCCACACCAGCTTTGGCATCAACGAAAGCACTGGAGAAAAAGTGACAACCTTTAAAGATTTTACGCCACTCAACCTCAGAACACTGATTTGCCTGCATCTCTTGTAACATCAGCACATCAATTTTTTCATTCTGAAAAATTTGAAACACCTGGAGGCGACGCACACAACTGCGACCACCGTTGATGTTTAAGGATGCTACTTTCATCTCCATTCTGTTAACTATTCATGAAGTTCCTTACCCGCTCGAGTTACACATTTTCTTAGCCTCTGGAATTGAGGTTCTGACATGTTAACCTGATAAGGTTCACGAATCATGTTCTTTGCAGTCAAAATAAAATCATGCAGATTCGGAAAGTAGTCTTTGATTTTTACATGTCTTTTCCTGAACGTTTCATCAAGGAACTTAATAACATTTTCTTGAGAAACCATGGTGATGGTGTTGTCATCACCCACCTCACTCTCTTGAGCACTTGAAGCACTAATGAGTGGAGTAGAGGAGGTTTCATCAGAATCAAGTGCTTCGTCTTAATCTGCACCTTTGCCTACTATTTGTTGAGCACTTAGTTTTGGAAACAGCAATTCTACAGGGTCAAAGACATCCGTGCTCTTTGCAGACTCTTCTAAATTTACCATATCACCTGTGGCTATAAGTATGTCCCCCACCTCATCATCCCTTTCATTTTTATCTGTCAGGGAAGGGTTAACGTTATCCTCACAGTCACAAGAACTTTCCCCTTTATCTCTTTTTTCCTCACTAGCAGATCCAGATGCTAACTCGTCTGAGCGAGTTTGGTTATCAGGACAAGGACTTACCACATCCTGAGATGATCGACTATTTTCCGGGTCATACTCAATCTCGGCAAGTGGTGCAAGCGAATCTTCCTCACGTACACACACTTCCTGTACCATTTCCGTTACCGCCAAGGAGTTTCCGGTGTAGGCCTCACCCTGGAGGTCCTGCGAGCCTGACACGATCTGAATCTTTTTTGTTTTTCTTTGGACTCACAGGATTCATCACTTGAACGCTTCTGACCTTTTTTCCTGGTGTCCGCTACAGATACTTCCATGTTATCGTCCGCACTCTCGTGTACAGTGGACGAAATGGGAGAGGGTTCAACCACTTTCATTCCCACCTTAGGTGGAGGGGCGAGGTTAGTCTGTTAGTCACCTCACGTTCTAAATCTAAATTTAAGGCAATGGTGGGATTGCACAAAATCCCAAATTAAGTGTTTTTGCCAGCAATACTGTCGTTATAATACATGTAACACACTCGGTGTGATATCTGCCTTAAAAAACGATGTACTTTATTGTGAGCAGAAATCTGGAATGTCCAACGAAAATGTCCAGCAGTTGTCAGAGAAAAGAACACTACTGGCTGAAATGGTGAAAGAGCGTGCATCTGGTGCTTTCGTCCGACTGCGAATGGACAATATCCAACTTGACAAACCAAACAAAGCCTTTTTCAATTTGGAAAAGACAGCCAAGATCCCTCAAAAAAATTCACGCTTTGCGCTCTTCTGCCGGTGCGCTTCTGTCTTCTCAAAGTGACATCAAGAATGAATTACGAAACTTTTATTCAAAGCTGTTTGCCTTGAGAACGGTGAACCAGGAAAACAGAAACGGATTGTTTGAACTGCTCCCTTCTCTGTCTGAAGACCAGCAACAACAACTGGAGCCTGGCATCTCTCTCGGAGAACTTACTGCTGCTCTTAAAGGAATCCAATATGGGAAAGCCCCTGGACTTGACGGCCTCCCAGTTGAATTTTACAAGGCCTTTTGAGACATTCTAGGCCCTACTCTACTTGACATCTTTCATGATAGCCTTGAACAAGGTGAATTGCCATTAAGTTGCTGGAGGTCAGTTTTGTGTCTCCTTCCAAAAAAAGGGAATTTGCAAGACGTCACAAATTGGCGGCCTGTGTCACTCCTAAATACGGATTATAAAATACTGTCGAAGGCGCTCGCGATACGTCGAAAGGAAGTCATCCCCCTTTTGATTGATATTGATCAGTCTTATTGTGTTCCTGAGCGTTCTATTTACGATAACATTTTTTTGATGAGAGACTTCATCAGTCTCGGTCGTACTACATCTCATGGTTTTGGTTTGGTTATTTTAGATCAAGAAAAAAGCTTTTGACAGTGTTGACCATTCTTTTTTGTTTGCTGTACTAAGGAGAGCTGGTTTTGGACAAAATTTTGTTTCCTATGTTAAGTTGTTGTATGAAAATGCATCCTGTCTGTTGAAGGTAAACAACAGCTTATGTCGCCCTTTTCCCTTTCAGCGAGGCATCCGTCAGGGCTGCCCGCTTTCAGGTATGCTCTACAGTCTCTCGGTCGAACCTTTACTAGCTTTGCTCCGCAACTCAGTGGAAGGAGTCTCCTAAACAAAAAACTACAAAATGGTTACTTCAGCTTATGCAGATGACATTTGTGTTGCTGTTTCCAGCCAAAATGATGTGGGTGAGGTCTCTCGATATCTGTACCAGTTTGAGCTCGCTTCCACGGCAAAAGTAAATTGGAACAAAAGTGTTGCCTTATGGGTGGGCCCCAGTCCACCTTCCTCAGCTCTGCCTGTGTTATCAGGAGGAATGCAGTGGAACAAAGAGGGGTTTAAATATTTAGGGTTATTTCTAGGAGTCCAAGCATATGAACCAAAAAATTGGGAGGGTTTCTTGGAAAGAATTAAGCAGAAACTGGCTAGATCGAAACGGTTGCACCACCTTCTATCGCTTAAGGCAAGGGTGACAATAATAAATAACCTGGTGGTTCCATTTATTTGGCATAAAGTTATCCCCCTCCAACCTCCGAGATACTTGGTCACAGGCATTCAGAGGGCTCCATCTCAGTTTTTCTGGGGAGGCCACCATTGGCTTGAACCAGACATGGTGTGCAGACCCCGAAATGCAGGTGGCCAAAGCTTGATACATGTTCCGAGTCGGATAATGGCTTTCCGCATGTTGACGATAAAGTGTTTATTGTATGGTGATTGTGTCCCGTGGCGGCCTCTCACAAATGCTTGGCTGCAGGAAGCAGATGGGTTGAAGTATGACCGAGAGCTCTTCCTCATGGACCTGCAGCATGTCAACACGACTCTGCTCCCCGAGTTTCATCAGAGCCTTCTGAATGCCTGGCAAGTCCTTGGAATACAACGATTAGAGGTGTCCTACGATGCCAAAAAATATATGCATGATCCATTGGTTCTGAATCCTTTATTCCCTGAAATTTCAACCTCCAGGTCATTTATGCATTGCTTCACCTGCAATGGAATAAACAGAGTGCGAGACCTGATGAAGCCTTCCCTAAATGGATGGTTATCCACTGGTTCTCTCACATCAAAAGTGGGGGTTCGGTCATCTAGAATGGTGGACAAAGTTTTGAGAGTTGTGATTAAAACTTTCAGGGAATTAAATATCGGGTGGACTTTGGCAGATGAAGTGGTGGACTCTCGTCTCTATTTCCCCGAGCTCCAAATCACCTCAAAAAAACAACAGTGTGTCTTCTCAAATTCAGATGGTTGCGGTGTGTTTCATGTGATGGGGAAAAAGGTTATTTATGGGATATGCCAAGAGGTGCTTATACCGGGTTTCACAAAACCTTTAAAAAATCGGTGGGAGGAGATCATTCCAGCTAGTTCGTTCCTATCTCCAGTGTGGAAAGAGATGTATAGGTCTCCAACTTTAGGTCGAACCGGAGACTTAAATTGGAGATTAGTTCATCAGGCCCTGGTCACCAAATACTTACTTAATAATTTTGATCCTTCTGTACAGAATGTTTGTCCTTTTTGTGAAGAGGCTGAAAATGTGACCCATGCTTTCGTGAAATGTAAGAGATTGGTACCCCTTTTTTGTTTCCTCTAACAGTTATTTTATAAATTTAAGTTTGTTTTTTCTGTTGCAATTTTTGTGTATGGCATTGAAAGGAGCACCAAGAGCAAGACAGCGGTCCCTTCTTGAATTTTCGGTGCGAAATTGCTAAACTTGCAATATGTAAAACGAGGAAGATCAAATTGAGTGGCAGAGATGAAAATGTGCTGTTTTGCTTAAAGGAATAGTGTCAGCCCGGATAAGTTTCGGCAGTGTGAACGACGATTGTTTTACAGATGAGGTGTTGAGTTTGTTTTTGTAAATTTTACTTATGCTCAATGTCCACATATACATGTATATACATTCTTTTTGCCTGTACAACTTTCTTTTCTTGTAAAAAATTTTGCGGTGTTTTTCCGTGTGTGTTTTGATACTTTTATAATAAAAGCACAAAAAAGTCTCTCTCTCTTCTCTCTCTCTCTCTCTCTCTCTCTCTCTCTCTCTCTCTCTCTCTCTCTCTCACTCTCTCTCGTCGTTGGTGAGTCGTGCGTGGGTGTGATGTCATGGTGGCTGTGCATGTTGAGCTGTGAGTTCTCTGTCATGGTGGCTGTGCATGTTGAGCTGTGAGTTCTCTGTCGTGTTGGTTGGTTTTCCTATCCCCCAATCCCCTCCCTTGTGTCCTTGTTTATGCTTGTAAAGTTTCCCCTGTGGGTCCTTTCATTGTTGAGACAAGAGAGAGGGAGAGAGCGCACACGGCAGGTGGTGTTCGGTTGCCTTTTTTCGAACCTCTGGGTTTGAGGCCTGGCCTCCATTTTGCCGTGTTTTCCTAGTCCAGGCAGCGGTGTTTCGCTGCTCTAAACGGTTCTTGGACCTAGTCCATTAGTTTTTGGTTTTACCTCCATTTGCCGGTGTTGCTTGTGGTTGGTATCGTTTTGTTGATTTCTCACCTTTTATTTATTTAATTTACGTTCGCTATGGCAAACGATTGTTTGAGGAATAGCATGTACGAGTCGCTCACTCGCAAGCATGGGCTGGTGTGCGACCCTCCGAGTGAGGTAAAGATGGAACAAGTGCTTCTCGCAATCGGAAAAAGCGTCGGCTCGCATAATATCCGTGCAGCCTCTCGAATGAACAAGAAGGTTGTTGTGTTTGTATCGGAGGTGCACATGGTGAACTCCGTTGTGGAGCAAGGCCTTCTCATAGAACCCGACCTGTTTCTAGTGGTTTCCCCATTAGATACACCTGCAGTGAGGGTCAATGTGTCTAATGTCCCTCCCTTAAAGGTGAGGAATTGTGTGCTCAATTGAGCAAGTTCGGTACGATCGTATCAAAAGTGACAATGGTGCCGATACACTCGGCAAGGGGTGAATTTCGACGCGTGATGACTTTTAAAAGGGTCATTTACATGATATTGCCCGAAATTGTGCAAAAGCTCAATGTAGTTTTGCATGCAAAGATTAATGGCCATACTTATAGAATGTATGCCTCCACGGACGTCATGACGTGCTATGGGTGTGGAGCTTACGGACATGTAAAGAGTTCCTGTCCCAGTTTGGTGAGATCATTAGAAAATCGAGACCAGGTGATTGCAGATTCTCCTCCCTCCCCACCTAATGGGGCAGATGATATTGTAGACTCCTCCCCACGAGCTCATGGTGAGCGGGAAACAGTTGACTCCTCCCCCTCACCTACTGAGATACGTGCAATGGTAGACCCCTCCCCACAACCAATGGGTGAACAGGAAACAGTAGACCACTCCTCCCTCCCTGCTGGTGTGACAAAAGTGGTTGATCCCTCTCCTAATGTACAGGACTGTACGGATGACAATATGGAAGGGTTCGTAACAGTGGTTCGTAAAAAAGGACATAAACGTTCATGTTCCGTCGTGAAGGATGCAAGCACAGTGCAAAGTAAGGTACTTGTTGTGTCAAATGTGTCGCCGAGCTTGCAAGATGGAGCTTGTGTAGAGAATACCTGTGTGGGATTGTAAACTGAACCGGAACCGGGTTTCAATCGAAGCAATTCGTTTGCACCACTTGCCGAACTGTTTGAGGGTTCTGAGTGTGGTATGGACATCGAGAATCCTCGTGCATCTCAGGAGGACACAAGTGGTGATATTGATAATTGATAACCCTGATGTCTTACATGACATTAATGTAATGGTCACAGTGGTGGGCGCAGGGATGACCAGGCGTAATGATAAAACAGATAAGTCAGACAGCCCCTCAGAAGAAACCTGTAAGCCTACACGTTTCGAACAAAATAAAAGGGATGATAAGAAGGAAGCTGCATATGACGATGAGCAGCTAAACAGGAATGAAAACGATATCCATGTTTCTGATCCTGGGTAGATTTGTGCCTCAGAAGTAAGTTTGCATCAGGAAGAAAATGACAAAGATGATGCGTTAGATTTTGATGAACCCTACTGCACCCCATCAGGTAGTGGGTTTTGTGCCCAAGAGGATGAGGATGGGGACACTGTAGTTACAGAATAATAATAATTCATTTATTTTGTATAGCGCTTTTCATGAAGCCCAAAGGCGCTTTGACAGAGTGCAAAACATAATGCATAACAAAACATGAAAACAACAATTGCAAAAAGACAAGAATCAATAGGGAAATATTTAAAGCAAAAGGAGGGAGAAGGAGAAGTGATAGTCAGGGGTTAAATGCTGTGGGTTGAATGTTGAATGCAGTGCTGAACAGGTGGGTCTTGAGTGATGTTTTGAATGTGGTGAGTGAGGAGGAGTCTCTGATGGTGTGAGGTAGTGAGTTCCAGAGGGTGGGAGCAGCGATGGAGAAGGCCCTGTCCCCCCAGGATCTGAATTTGGTCCGGATGGGGGGGGGGGGGGGGGTCAGGAGGTTGGTACCAGCAGAGCGGAGGTTGTGGGTGGGAGTGTGTCTGGAGAGGAGGTCAGCCAGGTAGGATGGGGCCAGGTTATGGAGGGCTTTGTAGGTCAAGAGGAGGATTTTGTACTGGATTCTCTGGGAGATGGGGAGCCAGTGAAGCTTGTAAAGGACGGGGGTGATGTGGTCACGGGTCCGGGAATGGATGAGTAGACGGGCAGCGGAGTTCTGAATGTATTGGAGTTTATTGGTGATTGTTGAGGGTGAACCATAGAGGAGGCTATTGCAGTAGTCCAGACAGGAGGTGATGAAGGCGTGGATGAGGGTTTCTGCAGCCGTGGAGGAGAGGGATGAGCGGAGACGGGCGATGTTTTTCAGGTGAAAGAAGGCTGTCTTTGTGATCTGTTTAGTGTATTTGTCGAAGGAGAGGGTTTCGTCAAAGATGACGCCAAGATTCCGGATGAGAGGGGAGGTGGATACTGGGATACCGTCGATGTTGAGGGCAAAGTTATGGGTGGATTTTGTGAGCGTTTTTGGGCCAATGATGATTATTTCAGATTTATCACAGTTTAGTTTGAGGAAGTTGATTTGAAGCCAGGATTTTATTTCAGAGATGCAGTTTGTCTGGATAGAGTGGGTGTCGGTGGAGACGGACTTGGTGGAGATGAAAAGCTGGATGTCATCGGCGAAGCAGTGGAATTGGAGACCATGACGGCGGATTAAGTGACCGAGGGGGGACAGGTAAAGGATGAAGAGGAGGGGGCCAAGAACTGAACCTTGGGGGACACCTTGGGGGAGGGGAGCAGTGGGGGATTTGCGGTTATTGATGGAGATGAACTGGCGTCTGTCAGAGAGGTATGATTTAATCCAAGAGAGGGCAGTGCCGGTAACGTTAAAGGTGGATTCAAGTCGGGTGAGGAGGATGGTGTGATCGATGGTGTCAAAGGCAGCGCTGAGGTCGAGGAGGACGAGAATGTTGAGGTTGCCAGCGTCAGAGGAGAGGAGAAGGTCGTTGGTGATTTTGAGGAGAGCAGTTTCAGTACTGTGGTTGGTGCGGAATCCGGATTGGAATGTTTCATACAGGTTATTGGCAGAGAGGTGATGTTTGAGTTGAGTGGCTACAGCGCGTTCCAAAACTTTCGACAGAAAGTGTAGGTTGGAGATGGGTCTGAAGTTGTTTAGGGTGTCAGGGTTTAGACCAGGTTTTTTTAGAATGGGGGTAACAGCAGCAATTTTGAGGCATGGTGGGACGATGTCTGTAGACAGGGAGGAGTTTATTGTTGCAATGATAAGTGGAGAGAGAGCAGGGCCTTGACAAAGCTGGAGGGGATGGGGTCGAGTGCAGGTGGCAGTTTTCATTCCTATGAGGAGTTCAGAGAGGTCAGTAGGGGAGACCGGGGAGAATTGAGACAGGGGAAGGCAGGATAAGGGGGGGCAGGTGGTTGGAGGGGGAGTGGGTGCGGCGGTGGTCAAGCTGTTGTAGATGTTGTCAATTTTGCGTTGGAAGAAAGAAAGGAAGGAGATGCAGTCGTCTACTGTGAATGACTGGGTGGTGGTGTCCAGGGGGCGGAGGAGTTTGTTTATTGTCGAGAAGAGTGCTTTTGGGTTTCCGGAGCCAGAGTGGATAATTTGAGAGTAGTAGGCGGAGCGGGCGTGGGAGAGGGCATCTTTGTAGTGTTGTAGGTGGTCCTTGTAGGCTTGGGAGTGAACTGTGAGACCTGTTTTATTGCGGAGTCTTTCAAGTTGGCGAGCACGAGTTTTCATCAGGCGGAGTTCAGGGGTAAACCAGGGAGCAGAATGGGTGAAAGAAACTGTTTTGGTTTTTAAAGGCGCAAGCTGGTCAAGGCAGGAGGAGAGAGTGTGGTTGTAGTAGTCAGTGAGGTCGGAAGGGGTGTGGAGGTCAATGAAGGGAGAAGTGGACATTTTTTCAGAGAGGGTGGATGAGAATGAGGTAGGTGAAAGAGCGTTTAGCTTACGGAAGTTGATAGTGCGATAATGTCTTGGTGTTGGGGTGGGGATGTTGATGGTCATAGTGATGGCTAAGTGGTCAGAGAGGGTGAGGTCAGAGCCAGAGAGATGGTGCAAAATTAATCCAGTGGAGCAGACAAGGTCCAAAATGTGACCACGGATATGCGTAGGAAAGTTGACATGTTGAGTGAGGTTAAAGCAGGTGAGTAAATCAGTGAAGTCAGTGGTTATTGTGGAGTCAGTGGAGTCCATGTGGATATTGAAATCACCAAGGAGGAGGATTGAGGGGGAGAGGGAACATAGCTGGGTCAGAAAGTAGGAGAAGTCAGACAGGAATAATGGGTGTGGTTTGGGAGGGCGGTAGACAACAGCCATGACTGACTGCGTGCGACCAGAGAGTTTAAAAGCTAGGTGTTCAAAGGATGAGGATGAGGCGATGGGGATGAGGCTGGTCCTGATGTCTTGACGGTGGATAACGGCAATTCCACCACCTCGGCCCTCCGAGCGTGGTTTATTGACGTAGGAATATCCATTGGGTGTGGTGAGGTTGAGCGTGTAGTAGGCCAGTGGTTGTTGCCAGGTTTCGATGAGACAGAGAAAGTCCAGTTTGTTCTCCAGGATGTAGTCGTTGAGGATGAGGCATTTGTTGTTGAGGGACCGGGTGTTGAACAGGGTGAGCTTGATGTTGTTTTGAACAGCGGGGATGAATTCAGGTGATTTAGCCAGGGTTCGCAGGCAGGAGATGCGATTTTGTGCGTTGCCGTGACTAGGTGCGCTGGGACGATGAGTGGGAGTGCGCTGAGCCGACCAGAGGACGGGGATGGAGTGACCTGATTGTACATATACAAACTTACGACCGGAGCTACGGTGAATGTACCTGGGTCGTCGGAGGAGTCCATTTGATTTGATGGCAGAGATGCATGATGGGGTGGAGCGGGTATTGAGCAGAAGGAGCCTTGCGGCGGAGTACCGCAGAGCCATGCCAGGCAGGAGCGGAGAGGCGAGCACGAGGCCAAGGTTGAGGTGAAACAATGGTCCCAACGCACGGGAGCAGGCCCAAGGAAACGAAGGAGACGAAGGAGCCAGGTAGGTGAAGCCAGGAGCAGAGTCGGGACCAAGCAGAGGGCAGACAGGAGCAAAGAGACGATCACGAGGCCAAGGTTGATCACGGCAAAGCGGGAAATGCAGCGGCAATCAACCGCCGCCGCTACAAATCAAGATCACGGCGGGAAAACCGCCGCCACACCGCTGCGAAGGACACAACCCACGAGAGCGTGCCCGAGGAAACAGCGAGCAGGCGAAGGAGCCGGGAGGTGAAGCAGGGAGCAGAGCCGGGACTATGCGGAGGGCAGACTCAATGGCCAAAAAATCCGCACGACCACCAAGAAAGCAAGCCACAGACAGTGGCCCAGTCGAAGAAGCGGTGAGCATGTGACGCCTGCGTCCTCTTCAGACCGGACCGGAAGAAGATGAAGTTAAAAAATTCCTCGATGAATCCTTCAGGGAAAGGAATGTCAGAATTCAGGATTATTTCCCAAACCTACATGATTTTCTAAAAACGAATAGAAACATGATTCGTGAACCCCAGCAAGTTGGGATCTCAGAACCTCAATTTCAGCGGTTGAGGAAGTGTGCCACTAAGGCAGGAAAAGAACTCCAAGAGGAGGAAAATTAATAAAGAATAAATGAAGGTAACGTCTCTCAACATAAACGTAGGCCGCAGCTGTATGCTGCGTCTGGAGGTGTTACAACTATTTGAGAAAGAAAAGATTGATATTTTCATGTTACAAGAGACACACATCAACCAATCTTGTAAAGACGAGTGGCGCAGAATGTTTAACGGGTGCTAAGTTTTCTCCAATGTGGTTGAAGAAGCTCAAGCGGGGGTGGCAATAATATTGCATCCTCGCCTTCAACCATCTGAGATTCACTGTAGAGAGATTTGTAAGGGTTTCTTGACTGTGGTGGATTTTATTAGCAGCAATCAAAAGGTTAGCATTATTAATGTGTATTGCCCCAGTGACAGCGCTGAAAGGGCTCTATTTCTTCCAAAATTAGCGGATTGTTTAAGCACTGTTGATTTGACTTGTTTAATTTGTATGGGGGGAGACTATAATTGCACACTCAACCCTCGACTGGACAGGAACACTCCTGAGCCACATCCACCCAGTGCAAAGTCCTTGGCACAAATTGTGAAAAAATACAAACTTAGAGATGTATGGCGATTACAAAATCCAAACACCCGTCAATATACATGGGTGTGCTGTGCAAAAAACCAGTTAACCATGGGTCGACTGGACAGATTGTACGTGAACCAAGGAATGGTGAATCTGGTTAAGAGAACATGGATAACTCCATCTGGCTTTTCTGATCACCATATGATTGCAATGGAATGTATGTTACCCTATCATTGATGTAAGAGTGTACACTGGAATTTCAATGTGAAATTGCTACAAGATGAACATTTTAAAAATGCCTTCAGACTGGTATGGGAAGGATTAGAAAAAAAAAAGTGTTCTTATGTCAATATGCGACAGTGGTGGGACTGTACCAAGTCACAAATTCGGATTTTCTGCCAACAATATTGCTCGTATGCCACCAGTAATGCGTCTGGGTTGACAAGTGCTCTAAAAGCAGATGTACTTAAATATGAACAAGAAGCTGGAACATCTTGGGGAAGTGACCAATATCAGCAGCTGATAGAAAAAAAGACCCTGCTGGCCGAACTTGTCAAAGAGCGTGCTGCGGGAGCAATGATTCACTTGCGGATGAGCATAATACACCTCGAGACTCCAAACAAAGCTTTCTTCAAAATGCAGAAGGCTGCCAACACTTCTCGGCAGATTCAGAGTCTACGCTCTTCCGACGGTGTTCTGACTTGCCAGAGTGACATTAAACATTCTCTGCAAGAGTTTTACTCAAACTTGTTTACTCCAAGAACGGTCGATAAAACGACGGCAAATGAGATGATTGAACTTCTCCCATCTCTTTCGGAAGAGCAGCAACTCCAACTGGAATGTGACATTTCTCTGGAGGAGCTCACAACAGCAGTGAAACAACTCGAAGACGGCAAGGCCCCCGGAATTGACGGACTTCCTGCTGAATTTTACAAAGTTTTTTGGAATGTTCTGGGTCCTGCTTTATTTGAGATTTTTCACGAGAGCCTAAATCAGGAGGAATTGCCCCTGAGCTGCAGAAGAGCTGTCTTATGTCTTCTGTTACGGGGTCCTCACCGCTCCCCTGGTCTCGGTAAACCTCCGAACCCCGAGAGAAACCCCGGCAGAAAAATATATTACCCTGTGTTGAAAATCAATAGTGAAACCACACCAATGATTATAAATGCACAAACTTGTATTATAAATCACACACAGGTAATACGGTACAGTAAATGGCCATTCAGAGTGCACTCCATATATATCTTATATAAATAAAGTCAAGTGACTCACGGCTCTGCCAGCCAATGAACGGACACTCCTCAATGTCTCTATGACTTTTCCCAAGGCGAATGGAATTCGCTCCAGCGGTCGATGGAACGAAATCCGTTCGAAGCCCCAATCTCGCTCTCCAGTCGATATCCGAAGTGTGTACAGTAGGAAAGGGTGCTCTTCCCGCCAAACTGTACAACGGCGCCCTCCAGAGACGCACCTCCACCGCTCCCTCAGCAAACCGCAACGTAATTGGAGACGAAGCGGTCTCACCCACTCATCCCCGACAGACGGTAGGATGTTGGGGAGAAGACGACACGAAGCAAACCTTCACAGGTCCGAAGCACGGGGTTCAAGATGGCTGACGGCTCTGGCTTGCCGATGTGTCAAGGCAAGGATTCGTCGGAATCTAAGCGCCCCAAATCTGTCTATGCAGATTTCTCCACTCCAGCGAATATTCGTATCGCCGGATGTCCCTTCCAGGAACTCAAAATCCCCTCGTGGCTGTCGGTAGACCTGGCTCATTACGGAGCGCTGACGTCACCGTCTTCCCCGACTTTTTCGCGCGCTGCCTCTTTCCTCCTCACCTCATTGTCTTCTCCCCCGGTTTCCTGTTTCACTTTCAGCTATCCTTTTTAACTTTTGATAACCGCTCGTGAATAATAAGCCGTTTGAAGATAATAATAGTACAAAATATCAGCACTACGTCAAGTGGGTGAAAACCACAATAACGGAAGTCATGAACCCGTAACACTTCTTCCCAAGAAAGGGGATTTGCAGCAGATTACAAACTGGTGGCCTGTGTCATTGTTAAATACTGACTATAAGATTGTGTCAAAAATGCTTGCAATGCATCTTAAAAAGGTCATCTCGTTCTTAGTTGGGAATGACCAAACGTATTGCATACCTGAACGATCCATGTATGACAGTATTTTCTTGGTTCGAGACTTGATTACTATCGGTCAAACTGCGTCGCACGCTTTTGGGTTATTACTCCTTGATCAGGAGAAAGCTTTTGACAGTGTGGATCACTCATTTTTGTTTGCAGTTCTTACTAAAGCAGGATTTGGAGAAAAATTCATTTCTTGCATAAAACTTTTACACAACAATGTATCATGCCTGCCAATAGTAAATAACAGTCTGTGTCGTCTTTTCCCCTTTCAGCGTGGCATCCGTCAGGGCTGTCCACTGTCAGGCATGTTGTACACTCTGTCCATCGAACCCTTACTGGCTCTCCTTCGTACCACCTTATCTGGTTTGTCCTTGTCAAACAATTTCAAAATTGTTACGTCAGCATATGCAGACGACCTGTGTGTTGTGGTTAAAAACCAGGAAGATGTTTTTGAGCTATCCCGGTGTTTTGCCAAATTTGAACTTGCTTCATCAGCGAGAGTAAATTGGAACAAGAGTGTAGCTCTTTCTCTGTACCCAGATACCCTATCTGGGTCACAGGCTTCACATATGGTTCCCTCAACTCTTCCAGGAGGAATGTTATGGAAAACGGATGGGTTTAAATACTTAGGCATCCATTTGGGAACTTCAAGCTATATGAAGAAAAACTGGGATGGTTTCCGAGATAACATTAAGCAGAAACTATCAAAGTGGAAAGGGATGCTCCATATCTTGTCACTTAAGGCACGGGTAACAATAATAAACAACCTGGTGCTTCCAATCATATTGCATAAGATCATAGCACTCCAGCCTCCTCAAGCTCTGATCACCAACATTCAGAGGGGTCTATTCTTCTGGGGAGGCCACCACTGGCTTAAGCCAGATGTGTTGTGCAGAGCACGTAATTCAGGTGGTCAAAACCTGGTGCACATCCCTAGTCGAATAATGGCTTTTCGGCTAATGACAATAAAACGTCTGCTGTACAGCGAGGTTGTGCCCTGGCGTCCTCTCACGAATACCTTGCTCAGGCAAGTAGGTGGAATGGACTATGACCGGGAACTTTTCCTTATGGACTTGAAGCAGGTCGATAGAGCTCGGCTCCCTGCATTTCATCGGTCTCTCCTGAATGCCTGGCAAGCTCTTAGTAAGGGCATTTTATGAGATATTTCACAAATCTGTTAACTAAATTGTTACCAAAAAATTTCTTCACCAATATGTTTGTAAAGGTGTGTAATAACATGTGTTAAAATGTTCAAGTTCAACTCCCGTGGGAAACCCAGAAAAAAAGCTGTTGAATTCGGGTACCGAAAAATTATTTTCGAGAATTTTTTTTTTTTTAATCGGCCCTTAAGTAACTTATGAGGGGTCAAATAAGGGTTTTTCATGATTCTGAGTTGATTGTTAACATTTATCCAAGATATTAACATTGATCCAAGATAAGACTTCAGCAGGTGAAAACCACCCAACCTTGGAATGACGGGTAGATTTGCCTGCTTTATTATATTCACAGCCTTCAGCCAAATCGGAAGATCAAAGGTCACTATAGCGACCCCAGCGTGCCGTATGCACTCTTTCAGAGTGGTGAAGATGGTGTTGAGGTCATTAGGGTCTCCTTCAATAACTGGGAGGAACTCGATCTGTGTGCTCTGCTTTGCATCATTAGCATGGATTCTCTTCATCCAGCCATTCCAGTTGGAGTGTGGGAACTCAGGATCGTTGGCTTTGATCACCCACCCCGCTGCCCAGAGTGTGTCACCTGGAGTGAGGAGTGGCTGATCATGAGCCAGGGAGGAGGAAAGCTCAGCGAGGGGGAGAAACATGATCGCGTTCGTTCCTATCTGTTTCCTGTTCGTAAATGGAATAATCTTTACTTCAGTTCCTCTCAGGATCTTAGCTTTGTTGAGTGCCTTCAACTTCACCCGGGGGAAAGCTGCTGTTGTCTGTGGATCTGGCAAAGGTGGTGCCAGAGAGGTGACTTCGATCCAACCCATTGAGTGAAAGGGAGTGTTTCCGTGAATAGAGACAATGTTTAAATCTATATTGTCTCCAACAAACTGAGTGACTGCATTGTTTGTTTCCCCAACCTCCATAAAGACCACCTGATCATTACTTGACAATTCACTTTCACTGGCTGGCACTTTGGCTGTCATCACTGATTGATCCTCAAGCGCAGCATCAACCGCAACCTCATCATTGATCTGTTCATCGGTTTCCTCCACAATGGTGTCAAGAGTGCCAGAAGTATCTGGAACATCATCTCCACTCCTACTATTAAGGAAGCAGTATTTGTAGTTTTGTGTCTCCGTGTAAGACTCAGTGTATCCCAGCCGGTGGAACTTGTTGAGCATCCATTTTGACCCAAATCTATGATCAAGTTGTATGGCAAGCCCCATTTGGTGTGGCAATACTCCAGACCGAGGTCGACAGGCCTTAATAAAATTCTGCCCCCAAACGGCAACTCTTTCGTCTGTCTTGACAATCGGCCTCAAGAACATCTGAAGGCTTGCAGGAACAAGTGTCAGCTGACTATCGATGTCAGTCATACTGTGTGTGGTGGGGTATGACTTTGGACCTAAATCAATCAAGGCAATATCATTGGATATGAACTTGAGTGCCGTCTTTATGATCTGAGTCTTCTCATCTCCATGGTCAAGATTAGCATGATGCTCTCGCAGAATATTGTCGGTGCCATCTTTGAGACAGAGTACATCTGCCCTTCTTTCCTGTGTTGTGAAATACAAGGTGTCTTCGTATTTCTCTAGAAGTTTTATCTTTAGCCAATGCTTTGAATAAGAAAGGCTCTTCTCTGGTGACTGATCAAACTCCTGCAGCTTTTCATGGACTTGGTCCATGTTCATTACCCCATGCTCTAATTCTGAGTCTAACCATTCGCAGAATTCAATAAAAACTGCCTCTCGCTCCTCATCAATACTCCTCTGTCCTCTCTTCCTTTTTCCTTCCTCATCAGTCTTGGACAAACTGTCACCTCTCGCAAACATAAGTTTGCATCGCAAATGGTACAGTGTTTCTTCTGCTACCAAGTCGTTGATCCCTTCCAGGCGTCCAGTGACTTCAGTGCCCCAGTCATCCCCGCGACTCCGTGCTGTCTTCAGCAAGCTTGCCTTCAGTGTATCTGCAGTCAAATTATCTGGCACTCTGTATTTCTTTCTAGCTTGTGCTGGATTATTTTTGTAGAGCTGGGCTGGTTGGTTGCAAAGAATGCATACATCCTTATACAGGAGGTCAACTGACTGTGATCTTCTAGAACTGCAGCCAGTTGATGAACTGAACTCACAAGTAGTGCGTCTTCTCTTCAACTTTGATGACTCTTTCTCTGCCTTTGATGCTTGAGCTGACTTCTTGGTGGTTGCAACAAAGTTGTTGCACAGATCATTTTTACACTTCTGGTGGTACCTCAGTTTTCCTTCCTTTTGAGCCTCCTTCATACGTTCCACAACAGTAACATTTTCGACAGTTTCTGCTTGTTTCAATAAAGTTGAGTATCCATTTGGAGTTGCCTGTATGAGCCTTTCAGCTGGTGTATCCAAGCGTGCACAGATGAAGCAATTGAGCACAGGTGGAGTAACGTCTTCATCCATATTGCTAGACTCCATGTCCTGCAAAGTAGAAAATGAGATATATTTAGAAATTATTTTTCCACAAAGGAGTGTCTGTGGTGAAATATAAATGTTAACAATCAACTCAGAATCATGAAAAACCCTTATTTGACCCCTCATAAGTTACTTAAGGGCCGATTAAAAAAAATAAATATTCTCGAAAATAATTTTTCGGTACCCGAATTCAACAGCTTTTTTTCTGGGTTTCCCACGGGAGTTGACCTTCAACATTTTAACACATGATATTACACACCTTTACAAACATATTGGTGAAGAAATGTTTTGGTAACAATTTAGTTAACAGATTTTCATATGTTTCCCTTACTATCTAGGAGTGCAGCGGTTGGAGATCTCTTATGATCCCAAGAGGTTTGTGCATGAGCCATTGTTCCAAAACTCACTATTCGCTGAAGTATCTACCAGCCGAGCTTTTATGGAGCATTTTACGAACAATGGGATTAATAAAGTGCGAGATCTTATGGAGCTATCCTTGAGGCGATGGTTGTCTGCCAGCGCTGTTTCTGGAAAAATTGGCTTGCGTTCAATTAGAATGGTGAGCAGGGTCATAAAGATTGTATCCCAGACTTTTTTAGATTTAAATATTGGGTGGAATGGGGTAAATGAAGAAGTAGATTTTCGTTTAACCTTCCGTGAACTCTCAGTCACTGCCCAGGAACAACATGGTGTGTTTTCCTCTAACAGCGAAGAATCCGGTGTGTTCCACATCATGGGAAAAAGGGCAATGTATAGAATTTGTCTAGAGGTGTGCTTACTGGGCTGAGTGGCACCCTTAAGGAACAAGTGGAAAGAGTTTTTACCTGCAGGAGCATTTCTCACTCCAAATTGGGATGAAATGTACAGGTGTCCTACTGTCGGACGTACAGGAGACCTAAATTGGAGACTGGTCCATCACGCCCTGGCCACACAGGTGTTAGTTCAGAAGTTTAACCCTGCTGTGTCTAATTTATGTCCTTTTTGTGGTAATGTTGAACATTTGTATCATGCGTTTATTGAGAGCAAGAGATTGTCATCTCTGTTTCTGAGCCGAATCTTTTGTAAATTCAAAATTGTTTTTTTCTGTTACAATCTTTGTTTACGGACTTACATGTAATACTAGGAAAAACTCTGTGATTTTGCTTTTGATTTTTTTGCTTGCAATTGCTAAGCTTGAAATTTATAAAACCAGCAAAGCCAGATTAGGTAGTGGAAAAAATGAAAATGCACTTTTTTGTTTCATAGGGATGGTGTCAGCACGTATAAAGCTCGAAGATGCTTATCATGTAAACATGGAGAACCTTCTTGTGTTTGAAGAGTTATGGGTCATGGGGGGTGTTTTGTGCAAATGCATTGGAAATGAGGTTGTGATTTGTATGTAAAGTGGAGTTGGAATACTTTGGTTTTATACTTTTATAATAAAAGGACACAAAAGTCAAAGTCTCTCTGTCTCTCTCTCTCTGTGTGTGTCTGTCTCTCTCTCTCTCTCTCTCTCTCTCTCTCTCTCACTCTCACTCTCACTCTCACTCTCACTCTCACTCTCACTCTCACTCTCTCACTCTCTCTCTCACTCTCTCTCACACACACACACAAAGGTACAGAAAGGATGAAAACAAAACGACAAAGCACACAGTATGGAAAAGGAGAAAGAGGGGTAGGGCAGGAGAGGAGAGGAGAAAACACACACAAAGGACTCACCACAACGCAGAGCAGTTGCTCACAGCCGCCATGACGCCACACCCAAATCGCAACAGCTGGCAGGGGGCGACAGAGAGAGAGAGAGAGAGAGAGAGAGAGAGATGAGAGAGAGAGACAGAGACAGAGATAAACAGAGAGAGGGGGAGGAAGGGAGGGAGAGAGACAGAGACAGAGAGAAACAGAGAGAGAGACAGAAATAAACAGAGAGAGATGGAGAGGAGGAGGGAGGAGGAAGGGAGAGAGAGAGAGAGAGACAGAGAAAGACAGAGATAAACAGAGAGAGACAGAGATAGAGAGGAGGAGGGAGGGAGAGAGAGAATGAGACAGACAGAGAGAGAGAGAGAGAGAGATGGACAGACAGAGATAGGGAGAGATAGGGACAGAGATAGACAGAGATAGGGAGGGAGAGAGAGAGAGAGAGAGCCAGTGTTACGTGCTCCTCCCCAAACCCCGGTCACGTTGTACCTCCGAGTCCCGAGAGGAGTCACGGCAGAAAGATGTGTTATTCCGTGTGTCAAAGATCAATGGTGAAACCACACCAATTGTTACCAACAAACAAGTATTGTATTAAGGTCACACAAGAATAACAGCAATAACAATATTAATCAATTGTACAACCAATATATCATTCCTATGATGGTACCATCAGTTTCGTACAATATAACTCACTGTGCTCCAAGTGAGCGAAAAGAACATTCCCAATGTCTCTGTCCCAGCTTCAAACCAAAGTCGGTTCCGGCTTCAAGCCAAAGTCGATCCACTCCAGTGATCATCAGAACGATGCTGTATCGAGACCAGAATCCCGCTCGGTTGACAGTCACACTGCCAAAGATAGGCAAAAGTGTCCTCAAGAGGCGGCTGGGAAATCACACCTTCGGGTATGGACGTTCAACGGCTCCCAATCGGCGAACCGCAAATTCACACTCAAAATCCATGTGACACACACACCAGGTTACGTCTGGATGCGGTGAAATGGTTGAAGCGAGATGAAAAACCTGGAGCGATGCGAAAATCCATCGCGAGGCAAAATGTCCAACGGTCCGTTCTTGAGACGTAACGGCACTTCAATGATTCTCTTTGGAATCAACCGCAAAACCTGTCATGCAGGTTTATCTGTCACAGCGATAACAACTCTGTCGCAGGAATCCCTTTCCCAGGAAACCCCAAAGTTCGCTAGTGACTCCCGTTCGCCAGCGTTTGCTCAAAACCTCAACGCAGCTCGGCTCCTTCTCCGACCTCACTCGCTTCGCCTCCTTTTTTTTCCTCTTCTTCTTCCTCTGCTTCTTCCTCTTCTTCTTCCTCTTCTTCTTCCTCTTCTTCTTCGTCCGGTTCCCGATCCGGTTTCCGGTTTCTTTTGAAACATTAATTTATTTTACCTTTTGAAAACAGATCTCCATTTCACTTAAACGATAACAATAATAGTACAACAACAACAGGCATTTTAAGGCCATTTTCCCTGCAAGAGCGGGGGTTAGCCTTGCGGTCCCCATGGCAATCTTCTCCAAATTGGCATGGTTCTATTTTTGAGGCAATGTTTTTATGGCCGGATGCCCTTCCTGACGCCAACCCTTTGAGTCGCCTCTTACGACATGCAGGGATACGGTGTACCTATTCTAAACCGGGGTACACACCGGTGATAACAATAATAGCACATTAGTACATGCAACCAAAAATGTTTACAGTGGATGAGAACCACAACAACGGAAGTGACGAACCCGTAACACCAGAGACAGATATATATATATATATATATATATATATATATGTATATATATATATATGTATATATATATATATATATATATATATATATATATATGTATATATATATATATGTATATATATATATATGTATATATATATATATATATGTATATATATATATGTATATATATATATGTATATATATATATATGTATATATATATATGTATATATCTATATATATATATATATATACATATATATATTGTTACAGACGCGGTTTTAGATGTTATATTGACCGAGCGGTGGTGTATTTAACCGCGTCCGAACAGTTACTCCCCGATTAGAACCCGATTCCACCCGACGTTGACCAGATCGCCCCACAGATATTCAATCGGGAAACCTCTAAAGCGACCGAAAGAGAATGAAAAAGAAGAAGAAGAAGAATACGGAGGAAGAACAGATTTATTATACACACACAAGCAATGGATGGAAGAAGCAGTAACACAGCGAATCGTTAACTTACACTATTCATTTTTACTTAACCCCAAGACAACGAGCAGGACAGGACGTTCACACTTACACAGGGGATATTGCAGGCAGGTAGGGCTTGAGGTGGATTGCTTGAGAGGGAGGCAAAGTCGGAGGCAGCAGCTCTCAATTCCTCGCGGTTTTGGCGGGAAAACCCTCCGTCGCGTATCCGCTGCGGTAGACGTCACGCGCTGGTTCGGCACACCTGATCCTCTTCTTGTGGTGGAGCCGTCTCCCTCCTTTCAGCGCGTCTCTCCAAAGCTGGTTTCCTTGCCGAGTACCCCTCCTCTTTGGCTTGGAGCGTTTCGCATCTCACCGCTCCTCTTGGTGCCGCCTCTTTGCTCATCTCCCAGGTCATCTGGTAAAGCAGTCCCTTACAGTTGCTTTTATCACCTCGGGCGGAATTAAGCCGCCGGCTCCGAGGGCACGCCTAACGGGTCGCTCACCGCGGTGCTGATTGGCTGTTAGGGCTGGCTCACTCCTCCCCTCTTATGACGAGGTGGAGACACGCCTTTCTTCTCCGAGATTAGCACATGGGCAATGGCGGCCTGCGGGATTGAAAACAGCTCCCCTTTTGAAAGGAACTTTGGAGAGCGGAGATGTTTGGGGAAATTGGAAGGGCCTACGCTTATTTTGTTTGATACAATGCAAAGTCAATCTAGTGGGAAACACATATTTAGCCTACATGGAATAAGGAAATACACTATTTAAAAGATATATCGTGACCTGCGTGTAAGTTTCATGGAATTAACTAGGAGGACGGCTGCGACCATTATTTACATTAACAGGGTGTTACCATACTTTTGTAACGTTCACATTGTAACGTTTCCACATTCGTTACACTGCACCCTCCTTTCTTCAGGCCCGCCCTCGGGCCTACTAAACTTTAACTTAGTGTGACACGTAGGTGTAATTCCCTCTACAATTAACCTGACCCTGAGTGTGACAATCTTAAAACACAAATAAGTATGTCCCCCTATTGCATTGCACCCTGTCTAACAGACTCAAGCCCACAGCTAACCGAATTACGGAATTATTCTCAAACTATACATTTTCGGTGGGGAGCATTATTTACAATGACGTGATTTCTTATTTACAACGCAACCCAGGACCTGTGTTTTTTTTTTTTTCTTTTTAGGGAACAAGAAAAAAAGAAATTCCTGTTGGGAGGGAGGAGACAGCACGCATTGCATCGATGCACCAGTACCAATACCACCAAAGCACCCAAAAGCACCAAAAGCACCACAAAGCACCAAAAGCACCACCCGGTGCGCAGTCACCATGGTTCATAATAAACACAACAAAACAACTGGTGGTGGTCTTCTCTTTCTCTGCTGGGCCGATGTTCTTCCCGACGTCTTCTGGCTTCATGCAGCCTACTTGGAAATATAAAAAAGCACAACTTGTGTTCGTTTTTATTTAGGGCCTCAGGGGCCAACTAAGGGTGGTCCACCTGTTTGGCATAGGTGCCACCTTACCGAGGTCCGCAAGCAAGATTCCCTGGCCACTATGGCCGGTCTCCAACAGAGGTGCCCTGCCCCAGAACCTGGGGTCCATCAAGTGGTACTTGGCCGCAGAACAGCGGTCCATAAAGTGGTACATCAACGCAATGCATGCTGGTTCTGGGAATCTCGGGCGCACAATGGCCACCTCACGCACGCTCCCCTCGGCACCCAGGTCATGTGGGAGACAAAAGAAAGACAATTGAGCGAGGGGTAAGGTCACAAGGGTACACGTCAATAAGGCAATGCAAGGCGAAATGCGTACGGAGGGCGAAGTGAGAAAGCTCGTCCCTACCGTACGTCACCCCCCTGTCACCTACCCTACCCTTGCCCTTACCCCATATGTACAAAAATCTACCCATTTACAAATTCTTCACTACTGTCACGTCTTCCCCATATTTCCCCTATACCAAATTCGTCTCCACAATCCCTCTACTTCAAAATTTGCCATCACCAATTCATCATCAATCCTCATAAGGAGGGAGAGATGGAATTACGCACAATGTCACACCCACGTCATGATGCGTCTCACAATCCAAACATTTGCATCATAAAAAATAATCAAAACATGGCATGGTGTGGAGTACCTGTCACCTCAGGTGAGTGGATGCAGATGGTGCGAGGAGATCCTTCATCCTAACTATTTTCTAAATGACTTTAACACACTTTACACTACCCGGGGTCTTTCCCTGCCAATCCATTGGCCAACTTACACTATGGGTTCTAATAACCAATTCCCATTGACCAACTGTGGTGCTTCTCAATTTGGGGTCTCACTCCCCCGATTCATCTCCCGGTGCTCTCGCACAATTTCTGGGCTGCGACGTCTAGCTCTCCCAACAGGTCTACCCACCTGCACACCTCCACCACTGTAGTTGCCACCCGAGCTTACCTAGCTCCTCACTCTAACCTATCTAACTGGGGCAGGCCCCTCCTGGCTCTGTCACCCCACTCGGTGCCCTCTGGCACTGGGCTACCCGGGTCCGTCCTCCGGATCCTCGGGCCCCATCCCCAACAACTACTACCGGCTCCCAGAGCCCACCTGCGGCCTCACCTGGCCGACATCCTTACAGTGGTGGAGCGCCCAAACAACTACACACACTAACAGGCTACACGCCCAGCCATTTCCACAACACTAATGCACCCATCCAAATACCATTCTGTCACCCGCACCACAGATGCCAATATCCAACCACAATTTACCTGTACCCTCCACCTAACACTTACACTACCCGCCCCGGGTATCCGTGATGGGGGTGCACTCTTCCCCCATTCACACCTTCGCACCATCCACTCCACTCCACAATTTCCACCATTCTCACTCCACGACCATCCATTCCAATACTCCAGATATTCCACACTACCATTTATTCCACACAGCCACATACACCTGTTGTTGCACACCTGTGCCCTCACACCTGGTGCCACCTGCACCCTCCTTTCTTCCTGGACCATTTGGTCAACACAACACGCAATCACTATCACTCACTCATACACTGCTCCATCCACCTGTTCAGTTGCACACCTGTGCAATCACACCTGTTCAATTCTCACCTGTTCAATCTTCACACACACGGCATCATCTCAGCTAACTACTCCCTTCTGAAACTTGCGCTTCCCAGTCGTCCCTTTAAACTATTGCGCTCCCACGTCATTATCATCCACACTAATCTACCTGCGGCCCCACTACAGGTATCAGTCACTAACTAATCTTAACGTTACCTAATGTCATCTTCGCTAGATCCCTACAATTATCCAAGCCCTCCCTGGCTCGGTTGTCATAGCCACCCCATAAACTATTGCGCATTTGCCCCCACCTTCTGTGAGGGATGACAGCGTTGCCATCCCACCACAGCGGGGCATCTCACTACCATCCCCCCAGTCCTCTGACGCTACGAGCCCCCGTCGCAAGAGGTACTGGGTCCTGCCTCGGCATCTAGAGCCGAGGCGATCCATGAGGGCGCCTGCTCGCCGGCATAAGGTCTTATCCGGTCGGCATGGACGATCCGAGGGGGGGTCCGTGGCCCCATTTTGATCTAAATGACCACGTCACAGATTTGCGACAGGACGACTCCTGGGCCTTGCCAGGGGGAGGTGAGTTTTGGGCACCTTCCCTTCCGCCTCCGGGGATTAAAGAACCAAATCTTCATCCCCGGAGCGTATTGACTCCCCTGGCTCCGGTCGTCGTACCTGCGCTTCATCTTGGCCCCCGCCAGATGGAGCTGGCGGCGGGCGAAGGCATGGACCCACTCCATGCCTTCCTCCAGGTGACGTGCGTAACCCTCCCTCGGCGGTGTATCCGTGGTGTCTGGCACGGGACCGCATAGCAAGTCGGCGGGAGCCCGTAACTCCCGCCCATACATAAGCAACGCTGAACTGCATGCGGTGGCCCCGTGCTGGCTAGTTCGGTAGGCCATCAACAGGTACGGGAGATGTTCGTCCCAGTCATCCTGACGGGTGGTGGTGAACAATGCCAGTTGTTGGATCAATGTTCGATTGAACCTTTCCACCATCCCGTCAGATTGTGGCCGCAAGGGCGTGGCCCTGGTTTTCCGAATTGACAGGAGTCTGCACACATATTTTAGCAATTGACTTTCAAAATTTCGACCCTGATCGGTGTGCAGCTCCTGTGGAATCCCGTGCCGACATACAAATCCTTCTACGAAGGCCTGTGCTACCACCCCTGCTTCTTGGTTGGGGAGGGCATAGGCCTCCGGCCACTTGGTGAAATAGTCCATTACAACGAGGATATACTTATTACCTTGGCGGGTGCGGGGCAGCGGTCCTAGAATATCCATAGCCACCCGCTCAAGGGGGGCCCCCACCTGATGTAATTGGAGGGGGGCCCTCATCCTCCGTGCTGGTCCCTTTTTGGCAGAACAGGCGTCGCATCTCCGACACCAGTCCTGTATGTCGCGCCCCATATTCACCCAATAGAACCTCCGGCGGACCCGAGATATTGTCTTTGTCCTGCCCAAATGGCCGCCGGAGCGGGTACCATGCACCTGTTGCAATATGACGTTCTTGAATTTGTCAGGGACTATCACCAGCCAGGAAGTTCTATCAGAGGGAACCTCCACCCATTTGCGATACAAGATGTTGCCTTTCAATTCCAGGGTCTGCCACTGAGCCCAATACGCCTTTGTTTGCGCCCCGAGGGGGGTGACCTCTTCCCCCTTTGGTCTTTGCCCCAATTTGACCCATTGGAACACCGGCCCCAGAACAGGATCCTCCTGCTGGGCCGTGCTCCAAGCCAACTCTCCAAATTCCTCGTCCGCGGTTAGTGGCAAAATTGGCCCTCTCACCCGGGTTGCCCGGACGACGAGAATCGGGGCGGAATCGCCCAATTGCTCCCTCTCCTCGTGTCTCGCACAAAATTTACAGTTTTCCCCCAGACAAGGACGCCGAGAGAGTGCGTCCGCATTACCATGGGCCTTCCCGGCCCTATGGGCCACATCAAAATCGTACTGCTGCAACTTTTCCAACCACCTTGCAATTTGGCCCTCCGGTTCCTTGAACCGAAGGAGCCATTGCAAGGAGGAATGGTCAGTTCTAACCAAAAATTTCCGTCCGTACAGGTACGGGTGGAAATGGTTCATGGCAGCCAGCATGGCCAATAACTCTTTGCGATTGACGCAATAATTTCGCTCGGGCCTACTTAAGGCCCGACTATAGTAACCAATCACTCTCTCCACGCCCTCCTGTGTCTGAGACAAAACTGCGCCCAATCCTTCCTGGCTCGCATCCGTGTCCAGGGTAAATGTCCCGTCACTAGTGGGGTAAGCTAGAAGGGGTGCGGATGTTAGACACCCCTTCAATTTTTGGAAGGCCTCGTGGCACTCCCGTGTCCAATTAAATCGCGTCCCCTTCTCCGTAAGCCGGTGGAGGGGACGGGCCAACTCCGCAAATTTCGCCACAAAGCGCCGGTAGTAGGAGCAGAGTCCCCAAAATCCCCGCACCTCCTTGATGGTACGTGGTGCGGGCCACTCCTCTACCGCTTTAATTTTGTCTGGGTCCGTTTTTACCCCCTCGCGGCCGATCACGTGACCTAGATAGGCCACCTCTCTTGCAAACAAAGTGCACTTACTCGGGTTCAGCTTCAACCCTGCCTGTCTGAGGCACCCGAACACTGGTCCAAATTAGCTACTGCCTGGGGGAACGTTTTGGCATGTACTAGGACGTCATCCAGGTACACCAGGCATGATTGCCATGGCATGCCGCCTAGTACATGCTCCATCAATCTTTCAAAGGTGGCGGGGGCGTTACACAAACCAAACGGCATCACAGTAAACTGATACAGTCCCTTACCTGTGGAAAATGCCGTTTTCTCCTTCCCTGCCCTATCCATCTCCACCTGCCAATACCCACTCTTGAGGTCCAAAGTCGAGAACCAATTTGAGCCCGCAACGGCATCGAGGGTGTCATCAATTCTTGGCAGGGGATATGAGTCCTTGAGTGTCACGTTGTTTAGCTGGCGATAGTCCACGCAGAACCGCGTGGTCCCATCCTTCTTTTTGACCAGCACAACAGGTGACATCCAAGGACTTCCCGAGGGCTCGATCACACCTGCGTCGAGCATTTTTTCAACCTGCTCGTCAGCTTCCGCCCTCTTGCTCCAAGGGAGCCGTCGGGCGGCCTGACGAATAGGCCGGGCCTCACCGGTGTGGATCTGATGTTTCACCAGGCCCGTACGTCCAATATCCTCGGTGGACAAGGAGAAGAGGTCCAAATGGGACCCAACCAGTTTGTGTAAGGCCTCCCTCTGGGTACCTCCCAACTCTACACTACTACGATTTACCATCTCGCAAATGGGATCGGGCCAATTCCTAGAACTTATTGAAGGCTCCCCCTGGGGCCGGCTCGGCTGGACGTTCTCGCCCCTCACTGACGCGACTTCTCTAACTGGGGTGCAGCCAGCTACCTTCGTGCCCCTTACTATAGTGCGTGGTTCTGTGCTACTATTAATTACTCGGACGGCCACCACCGGCCCGTCCGTTTTTACAAGGGTACGGCCCACGATTAAACCAGGTATGGATAGCGCTGCCACCGGTTCGACCAGGCCGCAGGATTCCTGCCATGTCGGGCGAGCTGACCATCGGGCCGGCACGATGGCCTCGGCCCCCGGAGGGATGGTCACGGCCTCAGGAGCCTCCAGCTCCACCCTCTCGGCCGTGCTCACCCCCTCCAATGGTAGCTCTTCCACTCCCCATCGCAGGATCCCCCGACTCAAGTCGATTTTACAACCGCTGGCAGTCAACAAATCCAACCCTATTAAGCACGGGTCGCACACCTCCGCCACCCAAACCTCTATCTCTTCCTTTACCGATCCCAACTTGAGGGTCACAAAACCACGCCCTATGATCGGAGCCGTTGCCCCGGTAGCCAACTGCAAACTATGATTTTCCAGACGCTGGATTTTACCCCAGCCGTCTGCACTCGAATTAAGGACCACGGGGCTGATGATCGTGGCGCTGGCTCCCGTGTCCACCACGGCGTCTACCCCCACGCCGGCAATTTTGCACCGAATTGTCAAACTACCCGTCCCAATTCGGCCACAATGAATGACCTGTCGCGTCAACGAGGGCTTCTCCCCATCCCCTACTGCCGAACACCGCCCTGCATGCCCGGCACGTTCTAGTTTCCCGGGTCCTGGCGGGGGGGTGTCTGAGGTCGGCTAGGCCGATCTATACGGGGCGGAGTTGAGGGCATCGGTTGGCGGGAAACGTCCCGGCGCGGAGCTCGACACTCCCATGCACGGTGACCCATCCGAGCACAATTATAGCACCTCACCTGGTAAGGTGCTTGCCTCCGGTATTCCAAATTCCCCCCCCTGTATGTCCGAATTGGGGTACTCTGTCGGGGACTACCGGGTGCCACCGCTGGGGCCGCCTGCCATGGTCCAGGTCCCGCCAGGCGCCGATCCACTAACCTCCGGACCATGCTCTCCAGGTCAGGGCCCCCGTCGGGGGCGGGCCCCCTTGGGGGGCCGCCCCCCATCACGGGCCCCATCTGACGCACCGCCACTGCGTGGCGCTCGCCTCCCCGGGCCAGGGGCCTCGCTGCTTCCCAACGGGCTGCAGCGTCGGCCGCCTGACTCATGGTTTGCGGGCGCCACATGGCGAGCTGTTGCCGGAGCTCCAGATCCGGAAGGGCCTGAATAAAGTGATCCAGCGCCAGGCTTTCCTGGGAACTCGCTGCCATGTCCGCATGTGCAATCCCGACCGCGCGGCGAATATCGTGAGCAAGTTCCCCGATGGTCTCCTGGGGCTTGCGTTTTCGCTGCGCAAGTTGGGCTTTAACAAGCTCGCTTTGCTGCTCAATGCCGAACCGATTAATTAATGCCGCACGGAGAGCTGGCAGGGTGAGAGCACCCGGTGGTAAAGCCGTCAGCACCTCCGCCGCCGCACCGCGCAGTGCCCCCACCAGGTGTACTCCACCTTCGTCCGGATTCCAACCGTTGCCTTTACACACGTACTCAAACTGCGCCAGGTACGCCCTCAAATCACTCTTGCCGTCATACGGCGCGAGTGGGACCTTGTGGGCGCCCGAAGGTCGGACCCCGCGCGTCACTCCTTGCGGGATCAACGCGGGACCAACCCGTTCAGGCTCCCACAGTACGTTATTCCCGGGGGGCTCCCGCGCATCCCCCGTCCCTCCAAACACTACCCCTCCTGGTGTCGATGCCTGGGTCGCCCCTCCGCAACCCACTACCCACGCCATACCCCCATACCCTTGCTCATCAGCACCCCCCTCACTCCCCATAGCCAAACCTCCTTGCACACCTCCCCTGTCCATCCACTCCGGACCAGTCATACATCTTACCATTGGTCCCTCACGAACACCCGGGTCTACACCACCCCCCAAGCCGACTGAATCTCCCCTCACATCATATACATTGCCACTCACCTCCGTACTTCGTCGTCGCACCTCCTCTGCCACCTGCAAACTTTTTATTTGGTTAGTGAGCACCTCATCATGATTTGAACACAGACCTTGTACATATTCCATGACTTCCTCCTTTATCTCCCTCTTAGTTTCCCTCCGTCTCTTCTTAATTTCACTCACCCCCTCTTCCACCTCCTCTAATTTTTCCTTTACCTCCTTCATCTCCCGGTGCGCCCCCTCTATCTCTTCCTCTAACGCCACCTTAACCGTTTCGATGTGCGTCCTCACCTCTCGGTCCTTCGTCTCCATCACTTCTGTCACCTCCTCCAACTTCTTCGTCAACCCCTCATGTACCATCTGACATTCCTTTTGTGTTGCTATTAATTCGTTTTTAATGTCCTTTTGTGTCGCTTTCAAACCCCCCTATGATTGCAGTGTTCTTTTCCACTTGGTCCGCTAGTTCCCTTTGTCCGACTGTCAGCTGTTCTACTCCCTTCGTCAGATCTTCTATTCCCCCTTGTAACTTAGCCGTATTATTTCTCACCTCTTTCTCCATACGCTTCTCACCTCGCTTTACCTCCTCGCGTAGCCCCGAAACCTCCTCACTTACCCCTCGTCGTATTTCCTCCATCTCTTTTGTAGATGCCACCCTCATCTGTCCCAATTCATCCCTCTGAGCATCCAGTTTGGTTTCTACCCCGATTTTCACCTCCTCTATCTGCTCTCCCATTTGTTTGATTTCCCTGGCAGATTGTTCCCCTATTTCCCGCAATTTGTCCTCCATCCTATTTTCTAACCCCATTAACCCATTTTTCACCCCCTCTAACTGATTCTCCTGGGCAGCCATTCTGTTTTCCACCCCCGTTAACCCATTTTTCACCCCCTCTAACTGATTCTCCTGGGCAGCCATTCTATTTTCCACCCCCGTTAACCCATTCTTTACCTCTTTTATCCCGTTGTCTAACCCCTCAAAATTATTGTCTAACTTCCCAAATTTCTTGTCTAACTCCTCAAAATTATTGTCTAACTTCCCAAATTTCTTGTCTAACTCCCCGATTTGATTTCCTAGTCGCTCCCCCATTCTGTTTTCCATTCCCTCCATTTCCCTGGCTCTTTTTTCGTTGTCGCACTTCGACTGTGCCATGTATTCGCTAAACCGTGCCATGAACTGCTGCATGTTAAAGCCCGCTGATACAGCCTCTTTGCGCGCCTGAAACCTCGTGCGCGAGAGCGCCATTTTGTGCGTCTGATACTCCCTCAACCGCCTCCTCATTGCTCCCCTCCATTTGATCCTGGGTTACTCCTAACCCCTCCTCTAGCTCACCCACCGACATCCGATCGCCTTGATTGTCCATGGCGCGATCTCAAAATTCGGGTTTTATAAAACAAAATAAATTTCGGCAGCTTATAATTTTGAGCGCGTTAAGCGCGCTTCGGGTCCGATTTCGGGTCCGATCTCCCTCCTCGACACCAATTGTTACTCTAATAGTACAATTGGTGTTCCAAAATTTGGGCCTAACAAATTTAGTCCCAGGTCCGAATCCAACTCCTGACAACCAATTGTTACAGACGCGGTTTTAGATGTTATATTGACCGAGCGGTGGTGTATTTAACCGCGTCCGAACAGTTACTCCCCGATTAGAACCCGATTCCACCCGACGTTGACCAGATCGCCCCACAGATATTCAATCGGGAAACCTCCAAAGCGACCGAAAGAGAATGAAAAAGAAGAAGAAGAAGAATACGGAGGAAGAACAGATTTATTATACACACACAAGCAATGGATGGAAGAAGCAGTAACACAGCGAATCGTTAACTTACACTATTCATTTTTACTTAACCCCAAGACAACGAGCAGGACAGGACGTTCACACTTACACAGGGGATATTGCAGGCAGGTAGGGCTTGAGGTGGATTGCTTGAGAGGGAGGCAAAGTCGGAGGCAGCAGCTCTCAATTCCTCGCGGTTTTGGTGGGAAAACCCTCCGTCGCGTATCCGCTGCGGTAGACGTCACGCGCTGGTTCGGCACACCTGCTCCTCTTCTTGTGGTGGAGCCGTCTCCCTCCTTTCAGCGCGTCTCTCCAAAGCTGGTTTCCTTGCCGAGTACCTCTCCTCTTTGGCTTGGAGCGTTTCGCATCTCACCGCTCCTCTTGGTGCCACCTCTTTGCTCATCTCCCAGGTCATCTGGTAAAGCAGTCCCTTACAGTTGCTTTTATCACCTCGGGCGGAATTAAGCCGCCGGCTCCGAGGGCACGCCTAACGGGTCGCTCACCGCGGTGCTGATTGGCTGTTAGGGCTGGCTCACTCCTCCCCTCTAATGACGAGGTGGAGACACGCCTTTCTTCTCCGAGATTAGCACATGGGCAATGGCGGCCTGCGGGATTGAAAACAACTCCCCTTTTGAAAGGAACTTTGGAGAGCGGAGATGTTTGGGGAAATTGGAAGGGCCTACGCTTATTTTGTTTGATACAATGCAAAGTCAATCTAGTGGGAAACACATATTTAGCCTACATGGAATAAGGAAATACACTATTTAAAAGATATATCGTGACCTGCGTGTAAGTTTCATGGAATTAACTAGGAGGACGGCTGCGACCATTATTTACATTAACAGGGTGTTACCATACTTTTGTAACGTTCACATTGTAACGTTTCCACATTCGTTACAATATATATATATATATATATATATATATATATATATATATATATATATATATATAGACAGAGAGAGACAGACAGAGGGAGAGGGAGATATAGAGAGAGAGATAGGGATAGAGATAGAGAGAGACAGAGAGGGAGAGAGAGAGAGACAGAGAGAGACAGAGATAGAGAGATAGAGAGAGGGAGGGAGATAGAGAGAACCTGTAAGCCAAAAATGGCTGCTACCGAAGCTTTCCAGAAACTACATCATATTGGCCAGAGAAAACTATAAATGATGCTCCTGAAGGAACTGCGCTCCAACGCGAGTCGAAAGAATTGACGCGACCAAAGACGGAATTCGTCCGAGTTGCTTTATTGAAACAAAACAGCTCAGGTATTCTCCCAAGCCCGTTTATCGGGCAGCAATATATATACACATTTATGTCGGGAAGTTTGCCCGGCAAAAGCTATACCGGGCATGCCCGGGTGTCAAGGGCGAGCCTTGGAAAGGCGAGTCTGGACCTGCCCGGGCGTGTTTGGCTGCGGCCTGGCAAGTCGAGGCTGGGCGTGCCCGGGCGCTCTGGGCGAGCCCTGGAAAGGCGAGAGCGGGCATGCCCGGGAAAGACGAGACCGGGCGTGCCCGGGAGGTTCGGGCGTGCCCGGGAACAGTGAGTCCGGGCATGCCCGGGAGAGGCGCGTCTGGCCGTGTTCTGGCCGGTGCAAGGCGATTGTGTGCATCCAGCGGTAACCGCTACACTCCAGGGTTTAGTAACAAAATCTCATATGGAGCAGCAGGTATGTTTACATCTATCGCTTGTGGGACAGCCTTAGGGGAACATAGACATTCACCTAATTTACAGGAATTGCAAAGACTTCAGAAGAAAATGGAATAAAACAATTTAGGGGATTTTATCCTGGGATCCGACCGCTGTGAGCTATGGATTCTGTTGGGTATGCCATATGGGTAAATAAAACTAACTCAAAGATGGTTCCAGGTTGATGTCATGACCCGAAGAGGAAGGTATGGCAGACGTTAGCTTGTCCGACTGGCAGCCTTGTTCCAACATGGTTGGTGCATGACTGTAGTAAGTAGCAACATGTACAACACCATGCTGAAACACAGTAGAAGCTTGCTCAAGGAAAGAAAGCCACACAGTCCAGATTACATGAATTCCATGCTATTTACAGATTTAAGCCATCATAGTATCTACTATAATCTGTCTGCAGTCTATACCGTTATATACCAATGGCCTAATCCGTTACAAGTATTTCATTGGTGCAATCCATGTCTCTCTCAGCCTGAATTGCGGCCTCCAACCTCAGAACATCTCCTTGTCAATATACTTGACAAATCAGCTCTAATACCGGATATTGTTCTTCATAAAAGTCTTAAATATCATTTTGTGGAAATAGTGCATTAGGACCTGGAAGATGTTCAAATAAGAAAGTCTCCAACCATATTTATTTGAAATGGAAATCGACGGACATCGTCTTTACGTTTATGGAATGAAAATCTGGATCCAGGATGATTGACCGAGTCAAGCAAGAATATAATTTTTTAAAATTCGGGGTCAAAGTTAAATGCATTCCCTAAATGAACCATCACTTCAAACTATGACCCTTGATCTTGGACAACGCAGGTCAACATAACCTTAGAGGAATAAACTTCCTAGCCATTTGCCTTTCTCTATTTTCAGCTGTTCCTCTTGACCTCTGACCTGAGCAGAATCGAAAAAAAAAGTCTGGATTTTGCCCTATTTAACATCAATCACAAAGCATGGCTGATATGGTGACATCAATTTTCACCTTGGCCCTTAATTACCCTTCATTTGAAGTAATAACTTTCAATTAGATGAAAAGCTTTCCAATTTCATTTCCGCGAGGAATCCGATCGGTGCTGCTCACAAAGATCCCAGGCCGAGCTTGGCCACCGGGCAGTGGGAGTTTAACCGGTGCCTTGCCAATGTTAGGCCTTCACAACGGTTTTTATCACATATCGTATTCATAACTTACATTGGAATAGCTTTGCTAGCATTCTCAATTACCACTCCAGTCAATGGTGAAAAGGAGAGAGTATTGGTGTGTGATGGCATGTTTGATAGATTATTGTGGATTGAGCAGGCGAAGAAATTGCATTTCATTCAATTCCTAATACAGATAAAAATGCATACTTTTTGCTTACTTTTTCATTTATAATTATACAATGGTTCAGCAAGTCCACAATCACTTTTGTATTATATTTATACGTGTTAACATGGCATTTGTCCAAGTAGGAAAATCCTCTGGGGGAGAGGAGATATTACTACTGTATTATATTGTTTTGTTTCATCCACTAAACATATTGTACAGCCACTAAACAGCCACTAAACATCCACTAAACATCCACTTAACATCCACTGAACATCCACTTAACATCCACTGAACATCCACTAAACATCCACGAAACATCCAATAAACATCCACTAAGCATCCATGCACAATCCACTAAACATCCACTAAACATCCACTAAACATCCACTAAACATCCACTAAACATCCACTAAACATCCACTTAACATCCACTAAGCATCCATGCACAATCCACTAAACATCCACTAAACATCCACTAAACATCCACTAAACAGCCACTAAACATCCACTAAACATCCACTTAACATCCACTGAACATCCACTGAACATCCACTAAACATCCACTAAATATCCACTAAACATCCACTAAACATCCATGCACAATCCACTAAACATCCACTAAGCATCCATGCACAATCCACTAAACATCCACTAAACATCCAATAAACATCCACTAAGCATCCATGCACAATCCACTAAACATCCACTAAACATCCACTAAACATCCACTAAGCATCCATGCACAATCCACTAAACATCCACTAAGCATCCATGCACAATCCACTAAACATCCACGAAGCATCCACTAAACATCCACTAAACATCCACTAAACATCCACTAAACATCCACGAAACATCCAATAAACATCCACTAAACATCCACTAAACATCCACTAAACATCCACTAAACATCCATGCACAATCCACTAAACATCCACTAAGCATCCATGCACAATCCACTAAACATCCACTAAACATCCAATAAACATCCACTAAGCATCCACTAAACATCCACTAAACATCCACTAAACATCCACTAAACATCCACTAAACATCCACTAAACATCCACTAAACATCCACTAAATATCCACTAAACATCCACTAAACATCCACTAAACATCCACTAAACATCCACTAAACATCCATGCACAATCCACTAAACATCCACTAAGCATCCATGCACAATCCACTAAACATCCACTAAACATCCAATAAACATCCACTAAGCATCCATGCACAATCCACTAAACATCCACTAAACATCCACTAAACATCCACTAAGCATCCATGCACAATCCACTAAACATCCACTAAGCATCCATGCACAATCCACTAAACATCCACGAAGCATCCACTAAACATCCACTAAACATCCACTAAACATCCACGAAACATCCAATAAACATCCACTAAGCATCCATGCACAATCCACTAAACATCCACTAAACATCCACTAAACATCCACTAAACATCCACTGAACATCCACTTAACATCCACTGAACATCCACTAAACATCCACTAAGCATCCATGCACAATCCACTAAACATCCACTAAGCATCCATGCACAATCCACTAAACATACACCAAGCATCCATGCACAATCCACTAAACATCCACTAAACATCCACTAAACATCCACTAAACATCCACTAAGCATCCATGCACAATCCACTAAGCATCCACTAAGCATCCATGCACAATCCACTAAACATCCACTAAGCATCCATGCACAATCCACTAAACATCCACGAAGCATCCACTGAACATCCACTAAACATCCACTAAACATCCACTGAACATCCACTGAACATCCACTTAACATCCACTTAACATCCACTGAACATCCACTAAGCATCCATGCACAATCCACTAAACATCCACGAAACATCCACTAAACATCCACAAAGCATCCATGCACAATCCACTAAACATCTACGAAACATCCACTAAACATCCACTAAACATCCACTAAACATCCACTTAACATCCACTAAGCATCCATGCACAATCCACTAAACATCTACGAAACATCCACTAAACATGCATCTACACAATATTATAGTGGTACTTCCCAGGCAGTGGATTGCATCACAAAGTGTACTATGAGCTGGACGTTAAGCTGGGTGTCCTGTCTGCCAGCATTAGTTGGTGGATGTTCAAGATCTCACGGTATCTGTCGTGAAAAGTAGGTGAGTTATCTGTAGCACCCTGAACAAATGACAAATTCTCCCCAAATCACCATGAGACGAATGTCAGGGCTTGCCAACCGGTTTGTCACATAATTCGTCCATACAGTTTCTCCAGCCACCCCACAAAAAGGTAACATACTTATCCCATGAATATCTAAAGCAAGGGCTTTATCCAGATCACCTGCACATGACAGTGTACACACAGAAATTCCAGAAATACATATGAGGTAGCGAACATCTGCAAGGGACAGCATACTCACTGATGCAGCACACTACCTGTTAGACACCAGCATGGCATAGTAGTTTATGCTGGACAACCTGTTCCTGTAAGCTAACCTTTCAGCCATTTATAGCTCGCAATCGATACGAAAATCGAATCTATTGTTAAAAGAGAAAAGTTTTGATTTCGACTTGGTGAATGATATCTCTTCTATATGAATGACCTTTCATGGTGATCAAGTGTCATTGTTATGACTGAAGAGAACAGGAAAGATTGGCAACGCTCTTAACAGCTCAATGACATGTGCAATTTACCCACAATGCATTGCCCATTGGGCCCCATGCATTTGTAATTGTTTAGATTCACAGATGCATTAATAAACTAGAAAGAGCAATCAGATTGCAGACCCTCACCAGGACGTGTTTTCAGTGGTTTTTAAGGCTTTTGTGTTAAAACAAATATTGCGGCCGAACAAGGTGACTGTTGACGTCATCATTATTTTTTCTTCACCAATTTATGTTCAAGAAATGATGCTCAAGAGATGATGCTCAAGAGATGATGCTCAAGAGATGATGCTCAAGAGATGATGCTCAAGAGATGATGCTCAAGAAATTTCATCTTCATCCGATGAAGTTTTGTACTTGTCGAATTATGACGTCATAATGGAGGCAACGATGACATCATCATTAACATATGTATTATTCCACATGGAGAGTTCTTTACAATGAGCCATGTCTCATTTTTTCTTTCTACGCAGCGCTTTCGGAGATATAGAGGTGCAAAGATTTTTGTTTTTTCCAAGATGGTGCCCATACCACGTGACCAATGACGTCGTGATTATCATTAGATAATTATACACGTGGAGATGCATCTATGGTGAAATTTTCTGTCAATCGGGACCAAATTTTGCAGAGAAAATTAAATTTATTCTGTGCGGACAAACAAACAAATAGACAGACAGATGAAAATTCACTCATAGAGCGACACTTGGCAAAATAGAACAAAGTAGAATGGCACTCTTTAGAGCATCCTTTTTACCTCACAAATAATTGGTGGTTGAATTCTGTGACCCGATATGCAAATTGTCTTCAAATTTTAAGTTAATAGGATGAAAATTGACAATTTTAGAAATTTGGCCTTTGTTGACCTTTTATCCGATGTTGATCTCAAAATTAGTTGTTGGTTGAATTCATTTCGCTGATATGAAAATCCTATTCAAATTTCAAGTCAATCGGATAAAAATTGAGGATTTTAGAAATTTGAAATAAAAGTGGTTAATCTTTTGACCTTTTGACCTCAAAATATATAGGATTTTGTCGGACCACAAACTCTACCATTTGGTGAAGTTTCGTGAAGAATCGGTTTAAAATTGTCACCTGTAAGCTAGTATAAGTGAGCAGACAGACAAACACACACACACACACACACACACACACACACACACACACACTGGAGTGATCAACATACTTGTCCAAATATATATATTTTTTTTACCAAGTAATGAAAAATCACTCATTCAGCGACATTTGGCAAAAGGGAACAAAGTAGAATGGCACTCGGTAGCGCATCCTTTTGACTTCACTGATAATAATTGGTGGTTGAATTATCTGACCTGATATGCAAATCTTCTTCCAATTAAGTTACTCGGATGGAAATTGTCAATTTTAGAAATTTGGCCTATGTTGACCTTTTAGCCTAAGTTGACCTCAAAAATAATTGGTGGTTGAATTCAGTTAGCTGATATGCAAATCCTATTCAGATTTCAAGTCAATCGGATGAAAATTGAGGATTTTAGAAATCTGGGAAAAGTGGTTAACCTTAGGCCTTTGTTGATCTTTTGGCCTATTTTGATCTCCAAAATAGTTTGTGATTGAATTCAGGTAGCAGATATGAAAATCCTATTCAAATTTAGAGTCAATCGGATGAAAATTGAGGATTTTATAAATCCGGCCTATGGTGACCTTTTAGCTGACGTTGACCTCAAAAAAAATTTGGGGGTTAAATTCAGTGACCAGATATGCATATCGTCTTCAAATTTTAAGTTAATCGGATGAAAATTGACAATTTTAGAAATTCGGCCTATGTTGATTTTTTGGCCTATGTTGACTGCAAAAGTAGTTAGTGGTTGGTTTCAGTAAGCTGATATAAAAATCCCATTCAAATTCCAAATCGATGGTGGATAAAAATTGAGGATTTTAGTTATTTGAAATGGTTGTTGACCTTTGGCCTATGTTGACCTTTTGGCCTATGCTGATCTCAAAAATAGTTGGTGGTTGAATTCAGTTCTCTGATATGTTAATCCTATTGAAATTTCAAGTCAATTGGATGAAAATGAAGAATTTTAGAAATTTGAAATGGTTGTTGACTTTTGGCTTGTGTTGATCTTTTGGCCTATGCTGATCTCAAAAATAGTTGGTGGTTGGTTTCAGTAAGCTGGTATGTAATACTATTCAGATTTGAAGTCGATCAGATGAAAATTGAGGATTTTAGGAATTTGAAAAAAGATGATTGACCTTTGGCCTATGTTGACCTTTTGGCCTTTTGACCTCAAAATATATAAGATTTTGTCGAGACATGAACTCTACCATTTGGTGAAGTTTCGTAAAGATCGGTTTCAAATTGTGACCTGTAGACAAGTATAAGTGAGCGGACACACAAACAAACACACACAAACCGGCATGATCAACATACTTGTCCAAAAATAAATATATATATTTCTGCCAAGTTAACAAAAAAAAATTGCCAAGTAACAAACAAACAGACAGACAGACAAACGGACTCAAATGCAATACGCTCTCCTCAGGCGAGGGTAACTAGACCAACACTCGGTAGCGCATACTTCCACCTGGCTGGAGAGTTTACGTTTTTGTATCCCACTGATGGGCTGGATCTGGTTTCGGACCTGAACCAAAATTAATCGTCTTGTTTTTATCACCTAACAACGAGTCCACCAAGTTTTGTCATAACTCGTCCACAACATTTTGAAATATCCTGCTACATGTCGTTTTTGGCCATAATCTCTCAATAGTAAAGATTAACTTAGAAATTAAATAATTCTCGTATCCGAATCCATATTCAGATCTTCACCAAAATTGAATCAATTCTTCCTTGTCACACACACAACCTCTCCATCAAGTTTCGTCGTAATCCATCCCATAACTTTTCGAGATATTTTGCGATATGCCGTTGTCTCGCCTACTGTATCTCTCAATGGTGAAGGATCACTTTAAAAAATTCTCACATCCAGATACGGATCTGGATCTTCATCAAAATCGAATCATTTCGTCCTTGTCCCACACCCAGCCTCTCCACTAAATTTCGTCTGAATCCCAACACAACTTTTTGAGATATCCTGTTCACAAACAGACAAACAGACAGACAGACAAACAGACAGATAGGGGTGAAAATGTAACCTCCATCCACCTCGGGTGGTGGAGGTAATAACTCACACAAACTTGCTCAACAGCAATAATGTAGCCAGAAAGCATTCGTGCAGATGCGAGTTCATAAGAAATAATTCGGCTGGGAGAGCACAAGCGTGAATATATTGTGTGTGAAATAGGTGATGCAACGAGAAAGAATCTCAAAATGCAAATACTGACCCATCTGCTTTGTACTTGAACTACACTTGCCGAAAACAGGGGAAAAAAAAAAGCAATTGTACATTTTATTAATCAGTATTCTCCATATCTTTTATCTCTAATGGAGCAGATGCATATAGGCTACATATACCATATATATTAAAAATGTAATGAAGCTGTGTGCATATGAAGCCTTTGAAACCATTGGCTGGAGAGCTGGCTTGACTCCACCCACAATTGTCACAAAATCAATCAATGCGTCCACATGTTGGTTTTCTGGTAAGCCTAAGATGTCTTCAGAAGTCTTGTATTCACAATTTGAATTATCGGAGCAAAAGGCACGTTTGTCATACAGGTAGTTTCCAAAAACTACCTTCATTATGATCTTGAAGTAAATCTCAAGGTCAAACCCTTCATATTTAACTTTTTTACATTTCAACTGTTTTTTTTTCTCAATTTATGGCCGATTTCATTGAACCTGATGTTTGCAAAAATCTATACGATGATACAATTACTGCATGAATAAATATATTATCCCGCAACAAAACATCAATACGTTTAACAGAAAAGTATCAAAGCACAGACCAAAACAAGTCAAGGAAATGCAACTCATTTTCAAAAGAAGAAACATTTGGAAATTATATAACTTCTTAAACTACAAAATTTCAATAAATGTTACATAACTAACAGAAAATACATTATTAGCCCCCGTTGGACTTAATCCAAAATGTGAGCTTATGCATTGGGTCTCATCCATGCGTGCGTGCGTCCACAACCTTATCTCGGAGATGTATGGACCGATTTTCTTCATACTTCGCCCAAAAACAAGACCTGATGGTACACATATGCACATCATTTTGTTACCTCTGCCACCAAAGGTGGATGGAGGTTATGTTTTCCACCCTGGCTGTGTGTCCGTTTGTCTGTCTGTCCATTTGTGAACAAAATATCTCAAAACCTTGTGGACGGATTCGGACGAAATTTGGCAGAGATGTAGCGTAGGTGACACCGACGAAATGATTCGATTTTTGGTGAAGATCCGGATTCGAATCCGGCTACTATAATTTTTTAAGTGATTCTTTACCACTGGGAGAAAGGGCCATAAACGATACATAGCAGGAATTGGTTGGATTTGGATGGATTTGGATTTGGACGAAACTTGGTGGACCGGTTGGGTGTATGACAAGGATGATTCGATTCGATTTTGGTGAAGATCTGAATATGGATTCGGATATGATTTTAAAAAAATTTTAAAGTGATTCTTCACCATTGGGAGATCACCTAGTGTTGGCCTAATGGTTAGGGCGTTGGGCTTGGGATCCTAAGGTCCTGAGTTTGAATCCCATTGAATTAATGCTGGTGGGGTTGACTCAGTCTGTCATCCTTCCGAGGTCGGCAAAATGAGAACCAGATGACTGGTTATATAGAGGCATTGCATCAGCGGCAGACACGCCCACTGAAAATGATGCAACCAGCAGCCGGGTGGCTGCACACGAACTAACCACCACCATTGGAAGATAGGGCCAAAAACGACATATAGCAGGATATCTGCAAAAGTTATGGATGTATTTGGACGAACCTTGTTGGACAGGTTGTGTGTGTGACGAGGAAGAATCGATTCAATTTTGGGGAAGATCCGGGTCCGGATCCAGCTGGTAGAATTTTTAAAGTGATTCTTCACCATTGAGTGATTTGGCCAACCAGGCGGTGATATGCTCTCTCCTGAGTACAATTCTAGTTTGACAATGCGATCATTTTTATGCAATTAATGATACATTTTTGCATTTTGTTTCACAATGCATTTTTTCCGGTAAACTGGCGGCCATTTTAGCTGTAAACTAGAACATTGAGACTGTGTCACGAATATGCCTCTGCCCTCTGCATAGTCCCACAATGGGTAGATGCCATCACTCTGCATATGTATGGGTAGGGGATCACATTTGTGAAGTTTCGTGTTGATCGGATAAGGTTACTTTTACTATCCAAGATGGCTGCCATATCAAGTGACCTATGACCTCCTATTTATCTTAAAAACATTCTGCCTGGGTGTCACTCCTACCCTGAAAGTTTAATTTCAATCTCGTATGCAAATCTCGAAGATATGGTTGCTGAGAAAAACGAGGTTTAGCCCGTACAGACGGACGTACAGACAACCCGAAACATTTAAGACCCCAAGAGGACGAATGACCGGAACGAGCTTTAACTCCTAGGCGTACTTCGAACCTGGCGGGATTATGTTTTCGCACGCGCAGGAAGGTTTGAGGTCTTATCTGATCGAAACACATGCAGGGGTTATCCGAACCCACAAACGAAGAAACAAAACAAGACAAAAGGATCTGATGGCAGGCTATTTTGTGTGAGGCTTTTTGGTGTGGAGTCCTTGGTTTTGTGGGCATTGGGTTGTGTAAAGTCTTTTTAGATGTGTTGGAGAAAGATAAAGAGGAAGAGAAAGAACAATGGGGGCAGACACTGCTACAAACACAACGCATATGTCCTCCCTCCCCCATACTAAATGTTGGACTCACAGGTTTACCAAAACAAAATGCTATGAAATAAGTATTCTATTGTTTTTTGTGATTTTGTATGCGACATTCCGTGTTTTTTTTTCTTCCAAAATCCATCTAAATATATAGGAATTTAAAGACAAGAAACAGGTTATTAAATGTGTTATAATCATCACTGTTATTAACACTGGCAGTCTGAGATCTTTGAGTCCAATAAAAAAAATCCCGTCGATCCATCCATTATAAGTTGATAAATCATCTCGCAAAAAAGTCTGACCTTCTCTATGTCTCAAAGATTGATGGCATATGAATCGGTACGTAAATATGAGCTTGAGATGTCACACACAGATTGTTTTAGCATCTCTGTACCTAGAGCTAAGCAAACAACTCACAGGCCTTTCAGTTCTGGTGACGAAGTGGGGGCAGTGACCACAACATTTACTCATGGTGCCAGTGGTTGATAATCGTATTGGCATTTCTTTAATGTTTACACTGAGATGTGTCCAGAAAGATAAAAATGGTAAAGCTTTTCATTTAACCTCATCGCGTCTGGGCATCAGTTATATTTATTACACCATTATTGTTCGGCCGAAGTAGATGATTCCAGGTCAACGAAACTTCCCACTGGATTCAAATTCTCATGGGCCAGACTTGAAAACGACAAAAGCAAACTCACCATTAGGCATAAAAGGAAGCCAGAATATAATAATGAAGGAAATAAGCAATAACCAGAGTATATAGATATTGGAAAGGAGGTCAAAGGATGTATAAGAAATGAACAGACAAGCAATAAAAGAAACCAAACATTTCTGACATGACTCAACCTTGGAAATCAATTTGTGACTTTAGAAGCATGGACCCAATCAGAGGATATCACAGACAGGGAAGTGGAAGTAACTCTTCATTGTAGGCCCACAAGTGTAACAAAGCAAACGAGAAAGAGCAATCAGAGATTGCAGACCCTCGCCAGGACTTGTTTTGTGCGGTGTATTTTGTGTGGCAAATAAATGGAAGGATGTACTAAATGAAAGGCTATTGATTTTTTTTTATTGATTTTTATAATTGAAATTCACCCAAAACAAGGCTGAGAGCCCCTTAATGTGAAGGGATACAGAGAAAAAGAAAAAGAGGAAAATTGGTTTGAAAATGTCTAAATGGATCTAAAGCGTCAAAATGTTCAAAAAGGTCGAAGGGGTCTAAAGGGTGTAATTTAAACTCTAAATGGTTGGAATTGTTTGAATGGGTCGAAAGGGTCTTAAAACACATAAAAATTGTCTAAAGATTAAGGTGGTCTACAGGGTGTTGTTAAAATGTGTGAAGGTCTAAACTCTAAAGGGTAGAAAGGAGTATAAGGGTATTCAGGGTTCTAAACAGTCGAAGAGGATCTAAAGAGCATTAGAGGTATAAGGGTTCTAAAAGGTGTACCGGGGTATATGGGGTGTTAAGGGTCTAAGGGGTTTGCAGTGTCTTAAGGGTCTTCAGATTTGAGAGGGTATTGGGGATCAAAAGGGTATTGGGGATCTTAAGAGGTCTTAGGGGTCTAAAGAGTATTAGGGATCTGGGGGGGGGTTAGGGGACCAAAGGGTTTTAAAGGGTCTTAGGGTTATAAAGTGTCTTAGGGCTCTAAAATGTATTAGGGGTTTAATGGGTCTGAGGGGTCTAAAGGGTCTTACAGGGTCTTAGTAGTCTAAAGGGTCTAGAGGTCTTAGGGGGTCTTAAAGGGTGTTTAGTTCTCTCGGGTCTTAAAATATCTTAGGGTATGAAAGGATCTTAGGGGTCTTAAGAAGTGTTAGGGTTTGACAGGGGCTCAGGGGTCTCAAAGGGTTTTAGGGTTCTAAAAGCTCTGAGAAGTTTTAAGGGTCTTAGGGGTCTGAAGAGTTTTGGGGTCTTAGGGTCCTCATGGTCTGTCTTCATGGGTCTTTGAGTTACAAAGGTTCTGGAGGGTCTTAGGGCATATTAGGGGTATAAAGGGTCCAATGTAATTAATGCACATACTCACGTTATTTGCACAGTCAAACAGACAGATAAACAAATGAGAAATCACGCATAGAGCGACACTTGGCAAACTAAAACAAGGTAGAATGGCACTCAGTAGAGCATCCTTTTGACCTCACAAATAATCGCTGGGTGAATTCAGTGACCTGATATGCAAATCGTCTTCAGATTAAGTTAATCGAATGAAAATTGACAATTTTTGAAATATGACCTATGTTGACCTTTTGGCCGATGCTGATCTCAAAAATATTTGGTGGTTGAATTCAGTTCGCTGAAATGAAACTCCTATTCAAATTTCAAGTCAATCGGATGAAAACTGCGGATTTTAGAAATGTGGTTGACCTTTGGCGTATGTTGACCTTTTGACCTCAAAATAAATAGGATTCTGTCGCACCACCAACTCTATCAGTTGGTGAAGTTTCGTGAATATCAGTTTAAAATTGTGACATAAGTGAGCAAGCATAAGTGAGCGAACAAACAAACACACAAACCGGAGTGATCAACATACTTGTGAAAAATGTTTTTTTTTGCCAACTAACAAACAAACCCAAATGCAACACCCTCTCCTTTGGCGGGGGTAACGAGAACGGAATTCGGTAGAGTGCATACCTCCAACTGTTTATGTTTGGGCACATGGCCTCCCCCAACTGCTGTGTCTGTCAAGTGTCTGTCAATTGCCCAAACACGATTTGTACGCACACGTTGTGTTCGTTGTTGTCCTTTCGGGAGGTGTGCTCAGGCACTTAGTGAGCATTTTTTGCCGTAATAACTATTAACAATGTCTGATAAGAGTAAAGCAAATAGTACCAGTAACCATGGTGGAAATAGAGTGCTTTGTTATTATTAGTATTGTTACTATATTACAGACTGTATGTATTTATAGCATCAATTTATTTATTTATTATTTTAAAAGTGCATTTAATAATGTTTTTATGTGTAAGAAATAGGGTTTAATTTGTGTTCAGGACCATTTAATTACTCATTAGATGTATTTAAAGGGGATTTGTTGATCCGGTTTAGAACATCCTGCTTGCGAACACATTTTTAGGAACACTGTATTCGTACACTGGGGACTCCTTGTATATCGTTTTTGGCCCTAGATCTGTATTTGAGATCTCAATGCTGAGATTTTGTCCCTAGATCGCAAAGCTGAAGAATCACTTTTTAAAAAATTCTAGGATCCAGATCCGGATCTTTTCCAAAATCTATTCAATTCGTGCTTTTCACACACCCAACCTGCCCACCAAATTTCATCCAAATCTGTGCATAACGTTTTGAGATATCCTGCTCACAGACAAACAAACAGACAGACAGACCATCCATGTTCGGTGGTGGAGGTAATAAGTCATCTTTAGTAAAAAGTGACATTACCGTTTACCCAATTTCAAGAGTCATAAAAGACTTATTCCTCTCAAATGCCATTGGATGAGGTGAAAATGGTTTAATTTGTAATGACGGTTGCTGGGCTAAAATTGACAACATTGCCAACAGTTTATTGAGATTACAAGTAATGTCCATGAACAAAGCTTTTGAAATTGGGTCTAACCAGTACCTATCTCCATCCTACATGTTCAATGATGATTTTGGCATCCACAGACATCTTTTATTGATTGAGCGAGATCATTTCGTCGATTATCCTCTTACTTGCAATACGAGCCTTTAGTGTCTTTCCGATCTCACTGGAGGAGGTAACGAGCGCAGCTTGAAGTATCCCATGGTAAGAGATTGGCGAAAGCTTTGGGTTGAGGGCGAGGATGGCAGGGAAGAGTTAAAAAGTGCACACTGGAGCCTCGTTGCCTTGTCTCGTCTCCATGGAAGCAGCCGTTCGAACTCCCAAGCAGCACAAATGGATGCTGACAGATTTTAATGAGCAGGATAAGCCCAGGCTTTGCATAGTCCCGCTGGTGAAATGATTGTGAGTATATTTATTTTAAAATACTTCTGCCTCTCTTGTCTCCCTTCCATATGCATCTCATTACTGCTCACCTGCCATGTATTACTTTAACCACGTAAAATAATACACTCTCTCTGATTATATTTTGCTTCCTTCAACACCTAATGTGGAAATGTAAAATGCTTCCGATAATAACATCGCCTGGTTTACATTTTGTGCCTTTGTGCTTTATGAAGTTTATTTTGCTGGACATAACTCCTTTTATTTTATTGCATATATTTTAATTAATTTTATTTAATCAATTAATTTAATTTAATTTATTTTGTTTAACTAATTAATTTAATTTAATTTATTTTATTTAACGAATTAATTTAATTTGATTTAATTTAATTTATTTTGTTTAACGAATTAATTTAATTTAAAGCAATTTATTTTATTTAACTAATTAATTTAATTTAATTTATTTTATATAACTAATCAATTTGATTTAATTTATTTTATTTTATATTGAAGTTTATTTTGCTGTTGGATATTTTGTTTTCATCGTTCTTTTTATTGTATTTTTTGATGGCTGTTGACATTTTGTGAAATGTTATGATTGATGCAACCTCTAATTGTGAGATTTACTCTTTAAATAAATAATGTTTCCTTCAACTAATTAATTTTTTTTTTACTTAAAAAAAAGTAATGAATGTATTTGAAATGTAAAACAAAATATATCCATTGAAATGGATAAATATGATGTCGATAACTCTTGGGAGAACATTTGATGATATTGTCGCGCAACTCCGGTTAACAATAGAGTCGCGGATGGCCTAAACGGTCTTATTCGGAGGCAACTACCCAAACACGAATTCGGCTATGGCCACGCGGGAGGAAGAAGGAAAATGGAGGCTGCGGCGAAAGCACTTAACTGCAGCGCGCCGGCGTAGCTCCGGTCCTGTAAGGGGCAATCAACTCAAACGGGCACAGGTTTGAATGGGAAAGGAAAATAATACAAGGGTTTATTAAATGAAGGCAGGGACAAGAAAAGCACGCGCCGGTAAATCTAATTCCTAAATCGGGATCCCGCCCACCAGATATCAAATACAAGATGAGTGGATAAATCACGAAAATAACACATTCGTTATGTAGTGTACGTGGCGTGTGGTCTTATCTGTCTTGTCATCTTGTCCATCCTATCCCCGCTGCACACCACGAGGTCCCTTGCTCCAGGGCCCCAGCACCGCGGAGGCCCGAGCCAGCGCCCACTCCAGGCTCCTTGTCAACCCCCACGAGGTCCGTGCACCAAAGGTCCAATGCAGGGCTGCACGAAGCAAGCGAACTCCACTCGGGCTTGGACTCACAAGCCAACTCTCAAGCCAGCTCAACCAGCAAGACAACTCTGAATTCAACCAGGGCCAGGCCTCTCTCAACTCGGGATCGCACCGGGACTGCCAGGGCCAGGGATCTGCCAGGAATCTGATCGGAAAACCAACTCCTGAAACGAACTGTTCGCCGAGTCACTCACTCGAACCAACTCCTCAAACCATCTCAACTCTCCTTCTCCACTCCAACTCCTATCTCCTCTCAACTTGACTGCCAAAATGGCGTTCGGCCTCGTTAATATCTGCTGGCCCGTGACGTCAGCCATGGCGCACTGCCAACCAATCAGTCTCCTCCACCGACTCACCCAGGTGCACGCCCACTGCGTCACTCCCACTCACGCTCCCTGCTCCTGGTGTCATAGCACGTGCTATTCGAGGTGGATTGGCCTGTCGGAGGTGTAAATGGCGGCGAACATTCGGCGGTGTCCTGGCCTGGTTTCTTCCTAAGTCATGTCGGGAGGTGGGAGGGGGGGGAGTTATTTAGTGTTGCACTAAGGACTTGTCGGAATGTCTATGTGGTGTGAAGTGCCAAAAGGGACAAAGGTTTGGCTAACCAGGTGAGGACACACAGGGGCGCTACTCCTTGATCCCTACACTACTTATCACTCGAACCTCCTGGTAGATTCACAAGTATACATCTTAACCGACAAAACGCCTACACATGAACTTATTACAGGTAGTTTTCCTTACCGCGACACCTCGAAGCATGTTACCTACTCAGCTCTATCTGCTCTACATATCACTACCCGCCAGACATAACAATATATTTATTGTAGCCAGGGGCAAAAGGCGCTATATAAATACAATTAATTATTATTGTTACTTTTATATTCATTATAATTTTGCTTTTTAATTTTTCAGACCTCCTATGGGATCAAAAAATCGTACAGAAAGTTTGAGTTTACATTAGTTATGTTATTACAACCATGGTACATTTACATGGTTAAGAACGATATCAGGAGACATTATCACATACAAGGACTTCAGACGATCGTGGTCGCAGCCTCATGAGATTGGTAGTTGGACATCAACTTGAAATGGATGGACGTTCTGCAAATCGACATTAAATTCCTTCTTTATTACTCACAATTCATTTACTTTTTCCATTCCTGCCATTTTTGAGACTTTCGATGACTGCGTTAATTTATGAAATTCTCAAAAGAGAGATTGATGATAGATGGGACCCGAATGCACCAGGGGTGCTCAAACTCACTTTTACAAACACAATTCACTTGATCTGTTTCACAAATTACATTACATTCACAATGAGGAATATTTTGAGGAATATTAACACATCTGCACATGTGAATAATTTAAATTACACTTAATTACACGATCATCTTTCACATACTCTGGCGCACGCCAAGGCTTTACGGAGCGTGTGCGAATCCTGACATGTTGGCAGAATAATTCGTTGTAATTGTCGTGAATTATCGTCTCGTCTTCGATGGATGTCTGATTCAGATTGAGAAAACGACAGACGTTGCATTAAAAAGCTGCTTAAATACACAGATAATAGCAGTGATAGAAGTCTATTGAATGTACTGGAATGGGTTTTCATTTTAATAATCCACAAAGTTTTTTTTTTTTTTTTTTTTTTTTTTTGTATACTGAATCGAGGCTCGTGAAAATTTTTTTTTAATTGTTTGATTTTAATTGAGAATTCAAATGCCTCGAAGGTTTAAAAAACTTGTTTTAATATCATCCGATAGATGAAACACTAGAGCCCGCTGATTGTTTTTTTTTTGTGTGAATTTTTAAACATGACCTCAGGCTCGTAGTGGAGCTGCTGAACACAAACATGAGCATGCAGCCGAACATACACGACAATGTTAGATGAGACAAACACAGCCACCGAGCTTGGGGAAAGTGTCGTCACTTCCCAGGGTACTCTGGGTCCCAGTGACGTCATAGCAATGGCGCCGTATTTCTCTCAACACTCATCAGGGCATTTTCTAAGGAGGAATTTCCTCCTCCCCGTTGATGACAACCTACGTGGATTGTCCGTGCTCTTCACCTTTGCTTCCCACAGTTGCTCACCAATCCACATTTTGTACACATGGGAAATATTGCAAACGCCCTCAAAATGAGTTGAAGTAGGCCTCCAACCTGAGTGGGCTGAAATAAACTGTTTACAGAAAGACTATATGAAAACGCTCAGCCCATGGGCACTGCATTGCCAACACAGATAAACTGATGGTTTGTCTTTACCAGCCAATTCCCAACCAGAACAGGATGGAATTGTGGTTCTTGACTCTTTTGGATCCCAGGATCTAAACCAGCATAGTTAAGAGGTATAAGTCAACCACAGTGCGAACTACTGCCATCGCTCATTCACCATACCATGAGACACAAATAGATTACCCCCTCAACTTGAGGTTATTACTGAGAGAACTGGGTTTATAATTACAGAGAAACATTTACAGAGAGAATTGGGGTCTTTTTTCAGCGTAGCCCATAGGGCAATGCCGCCTGGAACAGGGTTTGGCTGTCCGTATGTATGTCCCTTCCGCTGTCATTTTGTGGGGTTATTCCCTTTAAAATTCGTTTTCTCTGCAAACCTCTTCTGGTGAAATTGCCAAAATCAAGACTCTCTGCTCACCTTCACTCCTTCATTCCTCTTTTCTCCCGCCTCTGGAACAAACTCCCTCACTCTCTTCAATCCCACTCCTCCCTCCAGGTCTTTAAAACAGCTGTTCACCACCATCTCTTATCTTCCCCCAGTCAAAACCTTGATCTTTTCTACCCCCGCTAATTCACCCCAGATCCACTTCTTTTTTTTGAAATCCCGACTTCTTTATTTCCTGGAAGTTCTAGCAGTGTCCATGTGTTTTATACCTCCCCCACCTTCCCATGCCTCCTCCCCCCAAGCTCTCTCCCTCCCACGGATCTTCCGTTGTCCCTGTTTTCTGCTGTTGTACTTGTGTGCTTCCCTCTCTCTCCCCATCTTGTCTCCCGCTCTCTTTGTTGTATGTTTTGTGTGTCCGTTTGTCCTTTTTTGTGGAACCTCGATCTTGTATCCAAAAAAAAAAAAGCGTTGGTCCTATTGACACAAACTTTTCACCATAGGAGCGCCTCCTCCTGTAGAATTTTTCATGATAATTTATCAGTGCAGGTGCCATCTTCGAAAAACCGAAAAGTTTTGCACTCTATATCTCTGAAACGGCTCCATGGAAAAGATTGAAAGGTGGCTCATTGTAAAGTACTCCCCATGGGGAAAAACCTTCATTATGACATATAAAAGCTTCATTATGACGCCATAAATGGACAAGTACAACGCTTGATCTGATCAGTATGAAATCTCTTGAGCGTGATCTCGGGATAAATTGTTCGACAAAAAATAATGATGACGTCATCGGTCACATGGTTCGGGAGCCATAGTTTTATGGCCTAGCCCATAGGGCAATGTCATCTGGAACAGCATTTGGCTGTCTGTCCAGTGTATGTATGTATGCGTGTCCCTCTCAAACATCTACCAATCAGAGCTGAGGATCTGGTCACATGACAGGGGGACAGCAGATCCTCCACTGAGCAGATCCAAGCCTGGCTATGCCGTTGTTAGACTATTGGTGTTGTTTTAAATTCTAAGTGATTCTTCACCATTGAGGAGTAGGGCCATAAACTATATATAAAACTTGTTGTTAAAAAATGTTTGGACGAGTTATGACAAAACTAGCTGGCTGGGTTGGTTAGGCGACAAAAACAAGCCAAATATATTTTTGTTTATGTCTGGATCCTGATCCGGTATGTCGGAATACGAAACAAAAACTGTTCAGCCTGGCGGAGGTATGTGCTGTTCTACTGCTTTTGGTTTCCTCATATTAGAGTAAAATGAGTTTCTTGAACATTGTAGGAGTAAGTTTAAAGTTCGAGCCTGTTATCTAAACTGAACATGAAGAGGGGAAGATGTCACATATGTCGGGAGAGCTGACCCATGGTGCACAGTGTTGTCACATAGGGGTCCTTTGCTGAAGAGGTTCTTAATGAGGTTGAGCCAACAGGAATGATGGGCCTTGTTATGGCAGGCAAACAGTGAAAATGCTCGTTTGAACTCTTCTGGTAATATTTGAATATTATTTGGGGACGCCTTGAAAGGCAAATGTCCTGCTGGAGAGACTGTGTGACTATGGCTGTCCTATTGAGCCCACCACCATCACACACTGTGTAAAAGGTACTGTCGAGTGGGAAGTGGCTGCAATAACGAAAAGGGAAAATTGAGGACCTGCGGTGTGGTGGACTTGTGAAAATTGGACGAGTATGGAACTCCAACCTCTCCACACCCAGAGCTGAATAAACAGACTCTCCATGCTGGTTGTGATCTCCATAAGTGGGTCTCACAAAACGGTCCACCATGGGCTCGTTTTCTTTTCATGGATCAAGGTGTAATTTTTTTGCATGGCAGCATTTACAGGTGTTCTTTTTCATGATGATGCTATGAATAAGTCTCTTTTAATGTTGGTTCCTCACTGAACCATGAGAAGCTTCCACATGTTATGATAATAATTCCTGTTACATGGAACTTCAATCCAGGAGGCCATGAAGCTCCAAGTCTGTGCTATGATTGCCAGCCTATAGTTGTTTGTCCATGCTCTATCCTATAAATGCCGAGCGTAAAGCAAATCTTTGATATGGCTCGGATGGGGTTCCAACCAAATATGAAGTTAATTTGTCATGATATTGCCTGCTATTTGTTTCAACTTCTCTTTGAGTTTGTCATTATTACGTTTTTCCTTTCATTTTCCCACTGAATTATTTTTTTATCACTTCAGGTCCCAGTATGACGTCGGTTCGTTTCCAAGATGTCTTCCCTTTTGTGTTGTGCTTGAACTCGAACTGTGACGTTCCCTCGATGAGGTTGCAGCAGCATATATCTCCACTGTGTGATAAGAGAAAGAGATAGGTAGATAGATGGGTAGATATATGGCAAGGTTGATATGTATATATGTGGGCATATATATAGATAGGTAGACAGATATGTATGTTCATAGGTAGGCAGATAGATGTGTAGATTGATATGTACACATATGTATACAAATATATATATATATATATATATATATATATACATATTTACATATATACATATATAGTTATATACATATACACTACATGACCAAAAGTATGCGGACACACCTTCGAATTAGTGGATTCGGCTATTTCAGCCACACCCATTGTGCTGACAAGTCAGGCACACAGCCATTCAATCTCCATAGACAAACTTTGGCAGTAGAATGCGCCATACTGAAGAGCTCAGTGACTTCAACGTGGCACCGTCATAGGATGCCACCTTTTCAACAAGTCAGTTCATCAAATTTCTGCCCTGCTTGAGCTGCCCCGGTCAACTGTAAGTGCTGTTATTATGAAGTGGAAGCATCTAGGAGCAACAACAGCTCACTCAGATGTGGTAGGCCACACAAGCTCACAGAAGGAAACTGCCAAGTGCTGAAGCACGTAGCATGTAAAAATCATCTGTCCTCGGTTGCAACACTCACTACCGAGTTCCAAACTGCATCTGGAAGCAACGTCAGCACAACAACTGTTCATCGGGAGCTTCATAAAATGGGTTTACATGGCTGAGCAGCCGCACACAAGCCTAAGATCACCATGTGCAATGCCAAGTGTCGGCTGGAGTGGTGTAAAGCTCGCCGCCATTGGACTCTGGAGCAGTGAAAACACGTTCTCTGATCTGGGTTTGGCAGACGCCAGGAGAACGCTATCTGACCGAATGCATAGTGCCAACTGTAAAGTTTGGTGGAGGAAGAATAATGGTCTGGGGCTGTTTTTCATGGTTCGGGCTAGGCCCCTTAGTTCCAGTGAAGGGAAATCTTAATGCTAGAGCATACAATGACATTCTAGATAATTGTGTTTCCAACTTTGTGGCAGCAGTTTGGGGAAAACCCTTTAATGTTTTAGCATGACAATGCCCTTGTGCACAAAGGGAGGTCCATACAGAAATGGTTTGTTGAGATCGGTGTGCAAGAACTTGACTGGCCTGCACAGAGTCCTGACCTCAACCTCATCAAACATCTTTGGGATGAATTGGAATGCCGACTGCGAGCTAGGCCAAATCGCCCAACATCAGTGCCCAACCTCACTAATGCTCTTGTGGCTGAATGGAAGCAAACCCCCACAACAATGTTCCAACATCTAGTGGAAAGCCTTCCCAAATGAGTGGAGGTTATTATAGCAGCAAAGGGTGGACCAACTCCAAATTAATGCCGATGATTTTGGAATGAGATGTGTGATGTTCGGGTGTCCACATACTTTTGGTCATGCAGTGTGTGTGTGTGTATATATATATATATATATATATATATATTGTTGCGGATATGAGGACTGTATATTTTTTTGATTGTGTAAATTATTATTATTGTTTATTCTGCGCCCCCCTACCTCCGGAGCTGTGTAAAGGTGAAAGGGCATCCCATAATTAGTCCACAAGCAGACACGTCAGCCAAAGAATAGAATACCCCTGTTTGATAGTTATCTCTTATTCTGTGTTTTAGGGTAAGGCTGTGTCTCCCATTAATTGAAGTACTCCATTGCACCAGTGAAAGAGAATAGATCCCCTTTCATTCCCATCCCCAAAATCTCCATTCCCTTTTACATCCCCTCTGGTGATTGCCAACCCTCGATTGCCATATTACCTCCCCTCCAAAACCACCATTGAACATGTGCTCGAGTCGGGGAAGAAAGGCGTGCCCGCCCGTCGTCATCAAGGGCGGAGCGAGAGGGTCGCGCGACCAACCAGGGCCGAGGTGAGCACCCCGATGGGCGTGTCAAAAAGGCCGGCGGCTTAATCGCCGGAGGCACTATAAAAGGGCACGCGAGAGGGTCGTGAGTTGGTCGTCAGAGAGGAGTCAGTCAGTGGAGTCGGTGGTCAGTTGGTTGCGTTGGTTGCGGTGAGGAGTCGGTGGTGGTGGTCAGTTGGTTGCGTTGGTTGCGGTGAGGAGTCGGTGGTAAAGAGTGAGTGGACCAAGAACGAGTTGAGGGTTTGGACCAGACGAGGTGGACAAGGCCTGGCAAAGCACGCGACGTCCACAGCAGCCACAACAGCAGCATGGGGGCCTGAACGGCGGTTTGGAGCAGGGCCGTAAAGGAACGGCGGCTGCTAAACGCGCCGGTTGTGCTGCAGGACCCCCTTGGACCTTCCTCTCCCTCCAGCCATCCACCTCCTGCTTTTTCCACCCTTCTTGTGTACGTGAGTTTGTTCTGTTTGTTCTGTCCGGGGTTAATTAAGTCTGTATAAGCTAGTATTTTCACTGTGTCACCTGCGTCTTATGTGCTTGTCAATAAACGTGACTGCTTTCTTTTTGCTTATGTGTGTAAATAGTCAATAAATTCAGTAGTATTTCCAAACCTTTCTTTGCCTTCGTTTTCCTCTTTGCATTCGTCGTTTTAGTCTTTTCCCTCATTGAGCAGCCGCGGTGCGATCTGGTCAACGTCGGGTGGAATCGGGTTCTAATCGGGGAGTAACTGTTCGGTCGCGGTTGGACCATCCGCTCGGCCCATCATACCATCTAAACCGCGATCAGTAACAATTGGTGTCTGGGAGTGAGATTCGGGGCCCGAACCAAATTTTAAAAACATCTAAAAAAAAAAAAAATTGGTCAAAATTTGGAGCGGCCGAAATTTGTTTTGTTTTACAAAACCTGAACTTTGAAATCGCGCCATGGCTGGTCAAGGCGACGGGATGCCGGTGGGAGAGATAGAGGGGTTAGGAGTAACCCAGGATCAAATGGAGGGGAGCAATGAGGAGGCGGTTGAGGGAGTATCAGGCACACAAAATGGCGTCCTCGCGCACGTGGGTGTAGCGGCACCAAATTTTGCCGCGCCCGCGACCGCAGCAGCGCCGCTGGTGGATTTGAACCTTTTTATGATGCAAATGAAGGCCCTGATGGAAAAGAATAGTGAGCAATTGGGAGACCAAATTAGAGGTTTGAAAAGCAGTATGGGAGAAATGGGGGGCCAAATGGGAGAGATGGGGGGCCAAATGGGGGCAATGAGGGACGAAGCGAGGGGTACCAATGCCCAAATCGGGGAATTAGACAAGAAATTTGTGGGATGAAACATGGGTTAACGGGGGTGGAAAATAGAATGGCTGCCCAGGAGAATCAGATAGAGGGGATGAAAAATGGGTTAATGGGGCTAGAAAATAGCATGGAAGGCAAATTGCGGGAGATAGGGGAGCAATCCGCCCGAGAAATTAAACAAATGGGAGAGCAGATAGAGGAGGTAAAAATCGGGGTAGAAACCAAATTGGATGCTCAGAGGGATGAATTGGGACAGATGAGGGTGGCATCTACAAAACAGATGGAGGAGATGAAAGAGGGGATACGACGAGGTGTGAGTGAGGAGGTCTCGGGGCTACACGAGGAGGTAAAGCGAGGTGAGAAGCGTATGGAGAAAGAGGTGAGAAATAATACGGCTAGGTTACAGGGGGGAATAGAGGGTCTGACGAAGGGAGTAGAACAGCTGACAGTCGGACAAAGGGAACTAGCGGACCAAGTGGAAAAGAACACTGCAATCATCGGGGGGTTAAAAGCGACACAAAAGGACATTAAAAACGAATTAATAGCAACACAAAAGGAATGTCAGATGGTACATGAGGGGTTGACGAATAAGTTGGAGGAGGTGACAGAAGTAATGGAGACGAAGGACCGAGAGGTGAGGACGCACATAGAAACGGTTAAGGTGGCGTTAGAGGAAGAGATAGAGGGGGCGCACCGGGAGATGAAGGAGGTAAAGGAAAAATTAGAGGAGGTGGAAGAGGGGGTGAGTGAAATTAAGAAGAGACGGAGGGAAACTAAGAGGGAGATAAAGGAGGAAGTCATGGAATATGTACAAGGTCTGTGTTCAAATCATGATGAGGTTCTCACTAACCAAATAAAAAGTTTGCAGGTGGCAAAGGAGGTGCGACGACGAGGTACGGAGGTGAGTGGCAATGTATATGATGTGAGGAAAGCTTCAGTCGGCTTGGGGATTGGTTTGGATCCGGGTGTTCGTGAGAGGCCGTTGGTGAAGTGTGTGACAGGTCAGGTGTGCGAAAAAAGAGGTGTGCAAGAATGTCCGACCATGGGGTGTGTGAGGAAAAAGTGCGCGCCGACCAGTGAGTGTGCTGTCGAGAGTGAGTCGGTCGTAGCGCGTGTGCGAGGGGGTACATGGAAGCGCGGTGTGGTAAGTGTTACGGAGGAAGTAACGAAAGAGTGTGCGCAAGAGGATGCGCGAGAAAGGTGTGTAACGGACAGGTGCATGGGGAAAGAGTGCGCTGTCAAGAGTAAGGGGGAATGCACGCCTGTGGTGAGAGTTACAGAGGATGTAACGAAAGAGTGTGCGCGAGAGGATGCGCGAGAAAGGTGTGTAACGGACAGGTGCATGAGGAAAGTCGTGTTTGCCGTGTCGTGTCTTGAGGCCTTGTACAGTGTGCACTGTACAACCTTGAGGCTTTGTTTTTCTCTCAGCGGTCCGTCGTTTGTGATCCAATAACTTTCGTTCTCTGTATTCCCAGGCTTTTCACCCATAGCCTACTTCCTTGTGTAAATCTCAACTAAAAAAAAACAAACAACAAAAAAAAAAAAACATTTCCTTCTCTGTGCTCATTCGTTTATTCATTCTTATTCGTTCGTTCGTTCTTCGACCACGTGTTTCTCCCCCATTTCCCCAGATAGTTTTCACTCATTAACCTTCAATGTTTACACTTTCCCCTCAAGTTATGTATTCCGTCATATTTTATAACACCTTTTTCTTCTTCTTCTTTAAAAGGCTGCTTTCGACTTGCTCACCAAATGAATTCATCCCAAAAAAAATATCCATCTCCTATAGTGCCTTTTTTCTACATTCCCTAAACTCTCCTGCACTCCATCCTCCATCCAGCGTCCTTAAACGTATTTTTAACTCGAAGGTCACAAGAAACTCATTTTGCAATAAATGTTCGTTTCCCATAAATCGTACACTTTCAAAAATCCAATCTCACCCCTCCCCTCCAAATCTTCCCCATAACCCCTCCCCTCCAAATCTTCCCCATCACCCCTCTGCTCCAAATCTTCCCCATCACCCATCCCTTTCAAATCTCCCCCCTTGCCCCCTCCCTCCTAAACTACCCCCTCACCCCTCCCCGCCAAGACGCCCCCTTGCCCCTCCCCTCCTAGACTCCTGCCTCACCCCTCCCCTCCAGATCTCCCCCATATCCCATCCCTTTCAAATCCCTCCCCTTGTCCCTTCCCTCCCAAACTCCCCCCTCACCCCTCCCCTTCAAATCTCCCCACCCTCATTGCTTCTCAATTTCCCCCCTCTCACTCCCCCTCCTCAAAGCGTCCTCCCCGCTTCTTCCCCCTTCAAACTCTCACCTCCATCTCCCCCAACCTTCTGCCTCGCTCTTCCCCCTCCTCAAATAACACCTCATTGTGGCTCACCCAATCACCATCAAACCTTTTGTCCGCCCCATCCTTCCCTTTCTCCGAGCTATTCTGAAATCTCTGACACACCTTCAACAGCTCTCCCTATCTCTTCCACCTCTTCCACATCTTACCCTACCCCTCCTCCCCCCTGTTCTGTATCTGATGCTCCCCCTTCCTCTTCATTAACGGTATGGACCTCAAACATCCGGGGCCTTCGTTCAAACTTAACTGATCTCTCCATACAGGTTGCTTCTGTCAAACCAGACGTGATCTGCTTAACAGAAACTTTCCTCCTTTATGATGTCTCTGATTCCATAGTATCTCTCCCGGGCTACTCCCTCCTCCGGTATGATAGACCTGAGCCTCGTCCTGGAGGCGGGGTTGCTATCTTTATCAAAAACTCTCTTCCTCACTCGCCCTGCACTGCACTCTCTCCACCTCACCCCCAGGAATACCTCTGGCTACGGCTTCCCCTTCGCTCCCACCTCTTGTTCATATGTGTGTTGTACCGTCCACCAAACAGTGATGACTCCATCTACATCTCGCTGTCCGATGATATGGACCAACTTCTATCTACTCATCCCAACTCTCTCTTCCTCATATGTGGTGATTTCAATTGTCACCATGCCAGTTGGCTGGGTGTGGGTACCTCTCTCACCAGCCATGGCTCTTCAGCAAAGGACTTCTGCGACTCACTGGGACTGACACAATCTGTCAATTTCCCGACCCGGATCTCAGTCAACGGAACATCTTCTCTTCTGGACTTGGTTATGACTAACTTCCCTGAAAATGTCTGCTGCTCTTCTTCTGCTCCGATCGGATCATCTGATCATGTCCTTGTTAAAGTGGACATCTCTCTGACCATCCTCAGGGAGCCTGCTCTGCGTCGACGAGTCTGGCATTTCACTCAGGCCAACTGGCACGGTCTTCAAGCAGCCATCAATCATCTGGACTGGTCTCCCATCTCTACCACCTCTGACATCAACTCATCCTGGGAATTCTTCCAAAGTAAATTGCTCTCTCTCATGCACAGATTTATCCCATCTCGTCTTCAGTTGTCATACCCTTCCTCCCGTCCATGGTACACGGAATCTTGTGGTGAGGCTGTTGCCCAGAAACAACTTGCCTTCGTCTCCTGGAAAGCAAATCCAACGGAAGGAAATCTCATTTCCTTTCACAAAGCCCGAAACAAGTGTGTGTCCACCCTCAGGAGAGCCAGGAAACAATATCTCTCCGTTCTCAAGACCGAACTCTCTTATCTGTCTCCCTCTTCCAAATCCTGGTGGCGTCTGGTCAAATCCGTTTCTGGTGTTTGTTCCCCCTCCATCCCCTCCCTTACCTCAAACGGCTACACAGCTGACTCCGCACGTGAAAAAGCTGAATGCCTCAACTCTGTGTTTGCCTCTAAATCTTGTGTCCCAAACCCATCCCTCTCTGTACCCACCATACCCAGTCGTACCCTGCTGCTCCTGGACTCCGTGTCCTTTCCTCCTGACAAGGTGGAAAAGTTTCTGTCAACCCTCGACTCTGATTCTGCAACTGGACCCGACGGCATCAGCCCACGGGTCCTAAAATCCTGCTCTGCCGCTCTATCTCACCCTCTCTCTGTTCTCTTCACCCTCTCTTTTGCTCAAGGTCAACTGCCATCTGCTTGGAAATCAGCCAACATCACCGCTTTGCACAAAAAAGGTGCAAAAACAGATCCTAGCAACTACAGACCAATCAGCCTTCTCCCAATTATCAGCAAAGTCATGGAATCCATCATTGCTTCGGATATGAAATCTTTCCTCTTCTCCAATGGCTTGATCTCTGATCATCAATTTGGTTTCAGACCAGGTCACTCTACTCTGGACATGCTGCTTCTGCTGTCTCAACAATGGATGGAGGTCCTCAATGCCAAACAGGAAATTAGAGCTGTCTCCCTCGACATATCACGTGCCTTCGACACGGTCTGGCACCCCGCTCTGCTCACCAAACTCTCCTCCTTTGGTATCCATGGAAATCTCCACGCATGGCTGGCGGACTTCCTCTCTCGTCGTCGTCAACGTGTGGCCCTGAATGGGTTTCTCTCATCTCCTCTTCCTGTTCAGGCTGGAGTTCCCCAAGGCAGTGTTCTGGGCCCCGTGCTTTTTCTGGTCTTCATCAATGATCTCTCTGACTCTCTCGAAAATCCTCTCTATCTCTTTGCTGATGACTCCACTCTCTGCCGCTCCATTCCTCTTCCCTCAGATCGGCAGTCTGCTGCCTCCTCACTCTCTGAAGACCTGGACAAAATCACAGACTGGTCAAACAAGTGGAACATGTCTTTCAATCCTGACAAATCTCACACTCTTACTATGTCTCTCCGAAAAGATCGACTGGACAACCCTCCCATCTACTTTCTCAACAATCCTCTCCAAGAACCTCCCATCTACTTTCTCAACAATCCTCTCCAAGAAGTTCTGTCGCTCAAGATTTTGGGTCTCACTATCTGCCATGATCTTTCTTGGGAAAACCACATTTCCAAGCTGGCCTCCAAAGCCAGTCGCCGACTGGGCATCCTCCGTCGTGCGAAGTCCTTCCTCGGCACACCTGAGCTCCTCACCACATACAAGGCTTTCATCCGCAGCTCAATGGAATACTGTTCTCCCCTATGGGCCGGTGCTCCTGCCTCACACCTCGCTCGGCTTCACGCTGTTGAAACCAAAGCTTTCAGAATTATTGGAATCTCCCGTGATGAAGCTATCTCTGAGGGCCTTTCACTCACTCACCGCAGGCAGGTAGGTGGTCTTTCTGTCTTCTACCGACTCCTCTCCGGCCTTGCACCCCCAGCTCTCTCTGTGCTCTGTCCCCCAAATATTCCTACAGGTCGCACAAGATCTGCCAGCAACCCTCTGATGGTTAAACTGCCGAAATCTCGGCTCTCTGCTCACCTTCACTCTTTCATTCCTCTTTTCTCCCGCCTCTGGAACAAACTCCCTCACTCCCTTCAATCCCACTCCTCCCTCCAGGTCTTTAAAACAGCTGTTCACCACCATCTCTTATCTTCCCCCATCCAAAACCTTGATCTTTTCTACCCCCGCTAATTCACCCCAGATCCACCTTGTTTGAAATTCCAACTTCTTTCCTGGAAGTCCTGGTAGTGTCCATATGTTTTATACCTCTCCCACCGCCCCCTTCCCATGCCCCCCCCCCAAAGCCCTCGCCCTCTCTCAGATCTCTCGATGTCTCCATGTCTCTCGGTCCCTGCTCTCAAATGTTGTGTTTGTGTCCTTCCCCCTCTCTCCCCATCTTGTCTACCGCTCTCGATGTTATATGTTTTATGTGTCGGTTTGTCTTTCTGTGTGATTAATGTTCGCTCTTTCACGAGCCTCGATCTTGTATACAAAAAAAAAAAAAAAAAAAAAAAAAAAAGTGCGCTGTCGAGAGTAAGGGTGAGTGCGCTGTCAAGAATGGAGGTGAAAGTAGTGAGAGTGACAAGGAGCGTGAGTTGGTTGTGACAGGTGAGCGAGGATGTACACCTGGAATGGAAGGATGCACACCTGGAATGGTAGAGCGTGTGTGGGAATGCACACTTGAGTTGGTCGTGAGGCACGTGGTTGGGTGTGCGGGTGAGAGCACCCCTGTGATGGTCACAGAGGAGGTGACCGAGGAAGGGGTGCGAAGAGGTGTGTTGGTGAGGTGTGCGAGCCACGAATGTGTGCCAAGGTGTTCGGTGGTCAGGTGTGTGACCAAGGCTGGCAGTGGAACGAGTGTACCTGGGTGTGTAAGAGAAGGTGCGACGAGGAGCATGGAAACAGCTGGAGGTATGAGCAAGAAAGGGGTAGCGTATGCATGTAAGCATGCAGGTGAAGCATCGACGGTAACCGGGTTAGAGGTTAGAACGACTTATAGCCGAATCGGGCCCTCGGTGCGCGTCGGGCAGCTTCGCGTGCCGCGAGGACCAGCGGGGATCCGAACCACGGCGGTTTCGAAAGAACCGCCGTACGCGATCCACGCTGTGCCTCGCTTGGAACGGCCGCGTCCGGGCTCCACTAGGCGGAGCAGGCAGCCCAATAGGAAGGGTCGCCATGGCGACCACTTTCTATTGAGACGTGCCGGCAGGTCGAGATCGGGACATTGGATGGCTCCACGCCGAGGTGGTGCGTGGGATCTCGGCCCGGGTAAGCCCCCGTCCCTGCCACGAATGCGGGACGTATCCAGCCGCTGGCACAAAAGAACCCGCGTTCATTGCTCGGCTGTACGAAGCTGGGCTGTAGACGTGAATTGGCGCACCGAGAGGATCTAATAAGTAGACGGATGATGAGGATCGTGTTTTGGCCCCGAAATTTAAAAAAAAGCAAAATTTGATGATTAGCAGTAAATGACAAATTTTTGATTTGTTGGAATTTGGTAAGCAAAATTTATAGTAAGAGATGCCCCATGTGATGGGATGGCCAATCCACCATCCCTCACAGGGTGGGGCAAAGGAGCAATAGATTATGGGGTTGATGGCAGTGAAAACTAGCCCAGGTGGGTTAGGATATATCGTGTGTAGGGATCTAGCGAAGATGACATTAGGTAACGTTAAGTTTAGTTAGTGACTGATACCTGTAGTGGGGACGCAGGTAGTTTAGTGTGGATGATAATGACGAGGGAGCGCAATAGTTTAAAGGGACGACTGGGAAGCGCAAGGTTCAGAGGGGAGTAGTTAGATGAGATGATGCTGTGTGAGAACTGGACAGGTGTGTGGAGCAGTGTATGAGTAGTGAGTGTTGTGGATCAGCGCGAATGCGCTTGGGGAGAGAAGGGTGCAGGTGGCACCAGGTGTGAGAGCACAGGTGTGCAAGTACAGGTGTGTGGAATATATGGAGCAGAGAATGACTGGTGTGGAGAGAGTTGGAGAAAGTGGTACGGAGTGGTGTGCATGGTGCGAAGGTGTGGATGGGGGAAGAGTGGACCCCTTTCACGAGTACCCGGGGCGGGTAGTGTAAGTGTTAGGTAGAGGGTATAGGTAAATTGTGGTTGGATATTGGCATTTGTGGTGCGGTTGAAGAATGGTATTGTGCATGGGTGCATTAGTGTTGTGGAAATGGCTGGGCGTGTAGCCTGTTAGTGTGTGTAGTTGGTTTGGGCACTCCACCACTGTGAGGATGTCGGCCAGGTGAGGCCGCAGGTGGGCTCTGGGAGCCGGTAGTTGTGGATGGGGCCCGAGGATCCGGAGGACGGACCCGGGTAGCCCAGTGCCAGAGGGCACCAAGGGGTGACAGAGCCAGGAGAGGGCCTTCCCCAGTTAGTTAGGTTAGGGTGAGGAGCTAGGTAAGCTCGGGTGGCAACTGCAGTGGTGGAGGTGTGCAGGTGGGTAGACCTGCTGGGAGAGCTACACGTCGCAGCCCAGAAATTGTGCGAGGGCACTGGGAGATGAATCGGGGGAGTGAGACCCCAAATTGAGAAGCACCACAGTTTGGTAAATGGGAATTGGTTTTTAGAACCCATAGTGTAAGTTGGCCAATGGATTGGCAGGGAAAGACCCCGGGTAGTGTAAGGTGTGTTAATGTCATTTAGAAAGTAGTGAGGATGAAGTCTCCTCGCACCATCTGCATCCACTCACCTGAGGTGACAGGAACTCCACACCATGCCATGTTTTATTATTTTTCATTGATGCAAATGTTTGGATTGTGAGACGCATCATGACGTGGGTGTGACATTGTGCGTAATTCCATCTCTCCCTCCTTATGAGGATTGATGACGAATTGGGTGATGGCAAATTTTGTTTAGAGGGATTGTGGTGACGAATTTGGTATAGAGGAAATATGGGGAAGACGTGACAGTAGTGACGAATTTGTAAATGGGTAGATTTTGTAAATATGGGGTAAGGGCAAGGGTAGTGTAGGTGACAGGGAGGTGACGTACGGTAGGGACAAGCTTTCTCACTTCGCCCTCCGTACGCATTTCGCCTTGCATTGCCTTATTGATGTGTACCCTTGTGACCTTACCCCTCGCTCATTTGTCTTTCCCCTTTTGTCTCCCACATGACCTGTGCGCCATTGGGTGCCGAGGGGAGCGTGCGTGAGTTCTCCATTGTGCGCCCGGAATTCCCAGAACCAGCTGTCTGCATCGATGCACCACATTATGGACCACATGTCTGTGGCCGAGCACCACTTATGGACCCCATGGGTTGGGGCATGGCCCCTCTGCTGGAACCGGCCATGAGGGCCCGAAATCTTGCTGGCGGACCTTGGCCACAGGGCACCGATGCCCCACAGGTGAACCACACGTAGTCGGCCCTGTGGGCCATAAATAAAGAAAATAAAAATGGACACATTGGGTGCAAGTTTAATACAAATAGGCCGCCAGCAAGCAAAGCAAAAGAATGACAACATCTGGAAGAACAAATAATAATAACAAGCAGAGGGAGCCGAAGAGCAAGAGATCACCTGCAGGGTTAGGGGTTGTTTGGTTATTTTTTTTATTGTTGAACATTCTTGAACAATGGTGACTGCACCGATTGGTGCTTGGGTGTTTTCATGGTGCATTGATGCAGAGCAGACTGTCTCCCCCCCAGAAAGAACAATCACAGGTCCTGGGTTAGTTTTGTAAATAAAAATAGCGTCATTGTAAATAATGCTCCCCACCGTCAGTGTATAGTTTGAAGACCATTCCGCAATTCGGTTAACTGTGGGCGTAAGTCTGTTAGGCAGGGTGCAATGGAGCAGCGGGACACATTTATTTATGTTTGAAAACTGTCGCACTCAGGGTCAGGTTAAAAGTAGAGGGAACTACACCTACGTGTCACACTAAAAATAAAAGTTGTAGGCCCGGTCTGTGCCTGAGAGGAGGAGGGTGCAGTGTTGCGGATATGAGGACTGTATATTTTTTTGATTGTGTAAATTATTATTATTGTTTATTCTGCGCCCCCCTACCTCCGGAGCTGTGTAAAGGTGAAAGGGCATCCCATAATTAGTCCACAAGCAGACACGTCAGCCAAAGAATAGAATACCCCTGTTTGATAGTTATCTCTTATTCTGTGTTTTAGGGTAAGGCTGTGTCTCCCATTAATTGAAGTACTCCATTGCACCAGTGAAAGAGAATAGATCCCCTTTCATTCCCATCCCCAAAATCTCCATTCCCTTTTACATCCCCTCTGGTGATTGCCAACCCTCGATTGCCATATTACCTCCCCTCCAAAACCACCATTGAACATGTGCTCGAGTCGGGGAAGAAAGGCGTGCCCGCTCGTCATCATCAAGGGCGGAGCGAGAGGGTCGCGCGACCAACCAGGGCCGAGGTGAGCACCCCGATGGGCGTGTCAAAAAGGCCGGCGGCTTAATCGCCGGAGGCGCTATAAAAGGGCACGCGAGAGGGTCGTGAGTTGGTCGTCAGAGAGGAGTCAGTCAGTGGAGTCGGTGGTCAGTTGGTTGCGTTGGTTGCGGTGAGGAGTCGGTGGTGGTGGTCAGTTGGTTGCGTTGGTTGCGGTGAGGAGTCGGTGGTAAAGAGTGAGTGGACCAAGAACGAGTTGAGGGTTTGGACCAGACGAGGTGGACAAGGCCTGGCAAAGCACGCGACGTCCACAGCAGCCACAACAGCAGCTTGGGGGCCTGAACGGCGGTTTGGAGCAGGGCCGTAAAGGAACGGCGGCTGCTAAACGCGCCGGTTGTGCTGCAGGACCCCCTTGGACCTTCCTCTCCCTCCAGCCATCCACCTCCTGCTTTTTCCACCCTTCTTGTGTACGTGAGTTTGTTCTGTTTGTTCTGTCCGGGGTTAATTAAGTCTGTATAAGCTAGTATTTTCACTGTGTCACCTGCGTCTTATGTGCTTGTCAATAAACGTGACTGCTTTCTTTTTGCTTATGTGTGTAAATAGTCAATAAATTCAGTAGTATTTCCAAACCTTTCTTTGCCTTCGTTTTCCTCTTTGCATTCGTCGTTTTAGTCTTTTCCCTCATTGAGCAGCCGCGGTGCGATCTGGTCAACGTCGGGTGGAATCGGGTTCTAATCGGGGAGTAACTGTTCGGTCGCGGTTGGACCATCCGCTCGGCCCATCATACCATCTAAACCGCGATCAGTAACAATATATATGTAAAATTTTAAAACATACCTGCTCACAAGTGTCTCTCGCTGACTGGGTCCTCAGTCGAGGTCCTCAGGATCATCCCGTTCTGGCCCTTCACCCTCGATACGGTCAGCTAAGGTGGGCCAGCAGGGCACATATGCCTCCACATGCAGCAGCTACACCTGGATGGATATATACCCCCACCCCCAGCCAGTGAGAACACAGACAACAACAACAAAACTGCCTCTACT